>NC_056725.1:1130168367-1130225867 GCF_019279795.1 Protopterus annectens | reverse complement strand
TATGTGTCCAGTGGACGTGTGCAAAATGGGCAGCTATGTATGGGGCGTAATTTTTTTTTTGGAAGCAGATTGCCCTTTTTTTTCAGGTGAGAGTGGAATGTGGGGTAGGGGAAGTAGGTATATTTGGGGAGGTAGGTTGGGGAGGTAAACAGACAAGACAAACAAGACGCATACAAGGGGGGAATATGACACATGTGGTGGGTGAACACCATTGACAGGGAAGGATGTTTGGAAATCCCAAGCCCATGAGCCCACAGATGGCAACAGTGGAACTGAGATCCCCACCCATGGGCAGTCACCACTGCACCTTCACAGCCCAGAGGATGGCTGTGCTGGGGGCTGCATAGGAGGGGCAGGCTCACCCGTGAGTCACGCCACTCGTGCCTCAAGCTGGCATAGACGATCAGCGACAGAACGCTCAATCTCTCTACGCACCGCAGCCCAGACCTTTCGGAGGGTGATAGGTGGTCCTCCTCGGCCCACGCTTGCATGGGGCGGACAAGCCCCATCCCCTGCAGTGCTTCCACCCAAAGGTTGCACAGGGCCAACGGAGGAGGAGGTCCCAGGCTGGGCACCGGACCTGCTGGTGCCAGGTGCCATCAACAGCTGAGGTGGGACAGGTGGATCCGCTGGGACCGGCTTTCCCATACATTCTATGTTTTGGAGGATTTAATGAAAATATGGGTTAGTAACAGTCAACAGCATTCCCAGTTAGTTATAACAGCATGCAGAAGTATTCCCATTAACCCAACACACCAGAGTTCCAACAGTTGAACAGCAAGCATAACACATGCATATATAGAACAATAGTGGACATTACAAAAGCATGCAGGTTTAATTCATGGCAACAGACCACTAATATTGTGGTATTTGAACAGGGCACATGCATCAAAATAAATGCAGATATTTATAAACCAATAGGACATATGTCCCAACAAATGTTTTGAGATTAGACATACCCATTGAGGTGTGGAATTGCATTTTTTATGCACATACAGTAGGGTGGAAAGATATAGCTCCATTAACAACTTATATATCCTTCTAGTTTACACTACATTCCTGTTAACTGCAGTTATATGTCCCCTACATGTATACACTACCCAATTGTCCTTAAATTGTGAAATGGGTTTTGCTAGATCTTTATATACATGAGCTGTATCTGACATACAAACTGTCTGGGATGCAGATGTTACTGCTACGTATTTTTTGAGTTGCTCAGACACACTACTGCTGAGATGGTACACTGACAACTCTACTTTCCTATAATTATCTAGATATGTTCAGGTGAAATTATCAGTTATATGTTAACAGCTCCCTACATTTCTGGCAGCACACTGACATTTCTGGGGAACACAATATGAAGCTACTCATGTGCCAGATTAACCTGTACATGCTGGGCATGAACCAACAATTAAGGACTGTAAATATGCTTAAAAGCTACTGGCACTCCCTTCATCCACTTTATATGGGCCTACCCAAGTGTGGGTTAACAGCGCTTAATACAACAGTACTATTTCTATAATGCAAGAGTACAACAACATATCAAAGAAAATGACACAGACACACTCCAGGAATTATACCTTTATTAAAGACATAAAGCACTTTTCTAGAGGCTCTCTCATTTATTTTATATAACAGTACATGCAGAATAATTATTAAAGAATATTATACCTTTATTTATTGGGTTAAAACACTTTTTTTCAGGCTCTCTCATTTATTTTATATAACAGTGCATGCAGAATAATTACTAACCTGCCTGGTGGCGCAGCCTTAGCAGCCAATCTGCATAGGCTTGCTGGTTCGCAGCGCGGATGCCTGCAACAGTGAAGTAAATGAAGTGATATTGAGTCATACCTATCCATAGTCTAGAATAGCAATTCTTACACACTTAATTCCATGGCTACTTACTCACTAGTGGGGCATTTTCCATCTCACGGGCCTCTTGGATCCACTGGTCCAGTTGATCCTCCTTGCGTCTCTTCAGGTCTGAGTAGTGGTGTCTGACCTGCTCACCAGTCCAAAGGATGCCTGTGGCACTGGTGAGTTCATGAGCTAGACTGTTCCAGGCTTCTGCTTTGTATTGGGTGCCCTGGTACTGGCCCCACAGGAGTCTATCCTCATGATTATGGACAAGGAGCCAAATCATTACTTTTGACTCCTCAGTGCCCCAACGTTGCACTCGAAATAGAGACCCCTCTCCAGCACCGGCCATGCTGCCTGCAGATGGGAGCTACAATCAGTTATGGCAAGTATTCCCACCTATGGAGCTTAAATATGCCTCATTTACCGCACTTATTTGTGATTGGCCAGTTTTGAAAAGACTCAGCTGAAGGCACACCTGCTTAGCAATGGGTAAACTTCCATTGATATGTATGTGTGTGTTGAAAGTGCATGGTTATGAAATGCTGTCATGGCTTAGTGATTCAGTACTGTGATTATGGTGCACAGTATTCTGGGTTTGAGCCCTGTTATTGCTTTTTATTTTACTACTGCCCAGACCGGCTAGGAGGTGTGGCTGTGTTTAGCCAACTTTGCTCAACCTTGCTTAACGTTGCTCTACATTGCTCGACATTGACCGACGTTGCACTGGTTAGCGTGGAGCACAACTCTGCGCAAACATGTTCTGTTTGCGCTAGTTGGCGCGATGTGCATCTAAGCGCAAAACCATTGCGCTAATTAACGCAGTGCACAGCTACGAGCAGTTACATTTAAATATGCTTAATACTGGTAAACTTTGCTTAGCAGTGCTTCACATTGTTTAAGATACGTTACTTATGCATCCATCAGTATGCATAACCATTTTGCCTTCTTATATATATATATATATATATATATATATATATATATATATATATAATTCGTTCACTACTACATAGGCCATTTCAATGCTTTTTACAAAAATTTAAATGATAAATGTCAGGAATTATTTTTATAAACAGATTTCCAACAGAAAATATAAGGGGTAGTGGTGGGATTCGAACTGGGAATGCCTCCTGTTTGTGTGAAGGCTCTACCACTACGCTATCACTATTTTGCTTAATTTGCATATAAGTTTCTTATTATCCTCTTCGGTGTCTAAACTGCTAACTGTAGCTAAGCAATGGGCAAACCCGTGCAAACATGCACAAATACAGGCAGCTATATTGGAAATAATAATAAAAAAAAAATGTTTACATTTTATAATTGTATAGGGGTTTAGAATGTGGGGGGAGTGTAATGTTGGGTATGTACACATTTGAGTGGACTCGTTCATGTAAGTAGACATTTCCTGACTGTCAGACTTGCAGGGGCATGGATTTTTGGACTGCTCAGCAGTCCAACATGCCCCGTGCATTCATGCATGCTCCGTGTTAGCCTTAGAGTTGAGGCAGCACGCCCTCATTAATATGCGTGGTGCGCTGCCGTCTTACTCTTAGACTGGCTCTTACGTGTAAGACTAATCTAGTCTTACATGGAGGAATTAGTGAATCCTGGGATATATTAAAAAACAAGTATGCCGACTGGATCCAAACAAAACACAGGGAGGAGACAGAATTAATAACAATGACCTGAGGACACTTCAGCAACAACTTATGGTACCATTATATCTATTATTCAATATATCATATAAATATGAAGAGATTCCTGAAGATTGGAGACATGCGCTTATTAAACTTGTCTTCAAGGAAAGAGGAGTAGGACAAATCCAGAATCATATAGACCCTTAAGTCTATTTTCATGTTGTGGAAAAATAATGGAGAAGGTAGTACTGGATAAGTTACTGTCAGAACTGGATAGGGTGGGACTTGAAACCATATATCAGCATGCATATGTTGAAAACAGATCTATTACCGCCTGTAACATGATGTTCTATAACTATATAATAACAGCTATATATGAAATATTGTGCTGTGATGTAATTTATATAGATTTAACATCAGCACTTGATAAGGTCACACACAAAATACGGATCAACATATTAACACAACTAGGTATTGATGTACTTTTGATAAGATGGATAACTGCATGGCTTACAAATAGGACATGGCAAGTATCCTACAGCAACTGGACGTGTGAAATCCTTGGTTACAGTCAGGGTATCCCACAGTGCTCTGTCCTAGGTCCTTACTTTAGATTGTATCTTTCAGACCTAACTTTTTCATCTGAGGTGTTCTACTGTCTATATGCAGACAACCTGAAATTGGGTAAACTGATTACAGGTATTACAGATAAGGCTTGTCTGCAAAATAACTTGACTAAATTGACCATTTGGGCACAGGAGAATAATATGCTGATAAATACATCAAAAACTAAGCATATGAGATTTGGGAGACATAAATTGAAAGGTGAATATTTAACACAGCACACAGTGATTCAAACTGTAGACTCATTTAAGGACCTGGGTATATGGGTATATTCAGCTATGAGGTTTTCTAATTACATCAACCAATTGATTAATGATAGTTATAGAACTATAGGTTGTATAAAAAGATTTATAAAGTCTAGGAAATGAAAAATGATGAAGTAATTGTTTGTTAGTTACATTAGACCCAGACTTGAGTATGGAATAACAATATGGAAAAATAAAAAAAATAAACTACCAGCAGTTCATGCAAGTAAGGCCAGGTGCATGGCAAAAAAAAACATTTGATATACATCAACACATCAGTCAGCACTCCTCACACAATGGTGAATGGTTAAATAAACAGCACAATTCTTTACGAAGCAAACATAGCTTTATTCCACCACAATAGCATACCGGTTTTGGCTTAATTATCCTTCATCAGTGCTTCAATCTATTGATGAAGGCTAATTAAGCCAAAATTAGTATGCTGTTTTGACTCGTGTGTTGTATAACAATATGGAAAGCCTATAAGAAAACAAGCATGAATAAAGTGGAACAAGTACAGCAGAAATATACCAAAGGCATCCATAGATGTGAAAGTTTAACTTATTATGAAGCACTAAAATATCTGAACTTGTACATTGTCTGTTACAGATGGGTCTATATCATTTGAGTGGATGCTTAATTGAGCAAATCACTATTTGTCGAACTGTATTAAGTGAATGCGCAGTTAAACAATTTTTTTCCCAAGGAAAGGACATGGTTGGCCATCATCAGGTATTTGCCCTTTTCCCCACTGTAGTGCAATCTCAGAGTTGGTATATTTAGTTGGGGGGAGGGTCAAGCCCCCCACTTTGCAGAGTTTTAAATTTAGTTTTGTTTGTCCCAATCAATGGGTGGGCAGCTGTTTTTTTTTTTTCCCCAGGAAACTTTTCACTTAACTGAGCATTCACTTAATTGAACTTTTTCTTGATACACAAAAAACCAGTATTTGCCAGGTAAAGCACCCTCGACGAAAAAAGAACACAGATGCAGCAAAATCAGAGGTGTGCACCATGAGCTGTGAAGACAGAATTCTGTCCAAATATCCAGATAAACGAATAAACGAAAACACAGTCCAAATAAATAAAAATCCAGAATTTAATGTGGTAAAACCATGCAAACAAACAAAAGAACTGCAGTGGAAAGCGCTTTCACGTTGTACTCAACGCTTCATCTGTCTGATGATGTTCATTTATCTGGATATTTGGACAGAATTCTGTCTTCACAGCTCATGGTGCACGCCTCTGATTTTGCTGCATCTGTGTTCTTTTTTCTTGATACAGTTCGACAAATAGCAATTCCCTCAATTAAGCATTCGCTCAAGTGATATAGACCCAAAATATACCAAGGGCATCCATGTATATGAAAAATTTAAATTATTATGAAACACTAAAATATCTGAACTTGTATACTGTCTCTTATAGATATCTAATAGGAGATCTTATTCAACTATATAGAGCATTTAGAGACAACTACCTCTGGGAATGTTTGGGGCTATCAAAAAGTACTAGAGAATCATCAGATAGCCTATGTAGAACATTCTATAGGAATGAGAAGTGTACTAATTGGTTCTCTGACAGAATAGCTGATGTATTGTACAGACTAACAAATTACATTAAAGCAAGTACTCGTTTAGATATTTTTAAGAACAGCCTGGACACTTATTATGGAAACAAGTGTTTTGGTATATTGGCAAGCTAGAAGGGCTTTAATGCCCGTGCTTGAAATATTTGTATGTATGTATGTATGTGTGTCATTTATGTATGTATGTGTGTTATTTATGTATGTATGTAAGTATGTGTGTCTGTATGTATGTATGTATGGACCAGCATGATGGAAGACAACAAAGTGGCTTATCTATCAGTGCTCTTGTTTTACATCAACGACTGTGCATAGGGATAGTTGACTTCAGTGACACCAGTTATCCACACATGCATATGGAAGTTTTGTATGCAAGGGCAATGAAGTGACAAGGTTTTTTTATGCTTCTAATGGTGATGCTGCCAGAAGATTGCAAATGCCATAACTTCACAAAAGGTAGAACATGATTAGATCACATTATATTTATAGCCCACAGACAGGCATGTCTTTGGAAACAGCTTACTGACTCACAGGGTTTTAAGTCTCAGTGAATCCAATGTTTGATACAAGTGTTCAAAGAACTAAATTATGATCTTCCATTTAAACATGTACTTATTATATACTCTGTTTAACTAATTTTGGTACTAACAAAAACAGAGCACTCTTGGCAGATTTTGCTTTTTAATAATTAAATACTAATAAGTGAAACCTTGTGGATCTTTTAAAGACTGTCAGAATAAATTTGATTTGAAAACTGTTTTTGAGATATTGTGTGAACATGTTTATTTTGTTTTCAGAATTATGAGCAGATCGAATTTGTGGACTGAGGGATGGGACCTCTCTGCATACAGGCCAAACTGGCAAGTGTTCTCCTTTCAAAATTAGTCTAAAAATTGTCCAAACCTTTTATGCTTATAGTGTAGAGAGAAGGCTACTTGGGAGTATAATATTAAGCATACTTGATTTGGGGATTAAACGACATTCTTGGCCAGATTGTCATATAAAAAGGTCACATGTCTCTTTTATGTAATCAACGACAGGGAAAGGAAACTGAACTATTGTAATTGGTAAGGAACACTTTAAATAACAGCAGCATGATAACATAGAGCATGATCTCCATTTTAAGGATGGAGTGGAGACTGAACACCATGACAATGCTTATTATGCTAGTACATTGTGGCATGCCTGCACCATTTATTGAGGATAACTGAGCAAACAACATGGACTCTTTAAAAGGTGAAGAGGAATATGAAGAGAAGGAGGAAGGGAGGGAGGGATGTTATTCAGTGAGAAGCAAGAAAAGAAAGGAAAGCATACCAACACATGGCTAGAGCTAGGTCTGGTAATAAGAATTAAAACATCTGCCTCTGAATGTTAATAGTTTAATACCAAAGTACATGGGAATATCACTGTTAGAATGTCTAAGGATCAGGCATTGATATTATTTGTTTTCGCAACATTTTTTTTTACCTTTGTTTCTAAAATTGGAAAGGGTGGGATTAAGAGTTGCTGAATGGGGAGGGGTACATTTCTTTTGGGATTAGATGAAAGTTCTAGAGTTTGTATTTGGCATGGGAAACAGCTATTATTTCTGTGTTGTCTCGGAGTATGGTTCCTCCAAGAAAATTATTGCATATTAATTTAAGATTCACATGTTATTGTTTAGGCTGCATAATTTATATGCTCCAGTTGATAGTAATTAAAGGTATATGTTTGAAATATTAGAGAATTTTATTAATTATAGTAATCGCTTAAGAGAGTGTGATTTAAACTGTAGCTTACTTTGTATAATGAAAAAGATGTTAAACTATTTTGAGACTTGATACTGTGTAGGAAATATTATCATTTAGAAATGGATAGAAAACCTATCAAAGGGAAAAGTTTACTATGATGATAGATATCTAGGTTTTATTTGGTAATTTAGTAGCAGACATATTCTCACTAGGAAGATATGTTTTTTCACTTGTAGGATGTTAGTTGGCACCATGAGGAAGTTGCAAAGAAAAGAAAGGAAAATGTATAATTTAAAAAATGTTTTGATTTTTTATTTCTTTAAAGGAATGCATGCTGTTTTTAACAATTTTGTTTAGTCAGAGAGGAAAGTGGGTCTTCTGTAATAGTTGGTTAGATTAGAAGGCTTCTTTGAAGTATAAGCTTAAAAAGAAATGCAAGCATATGTTAATGTTAAGCAAAGAGACTCAGGGTGAGAAAACGTTGTTATTTGGATATGTTTTGTGATATTTCAGAGTATGCCATGAGACTTGAAAGTATATAAGAAACATGAAAGCTGTCTTCTATTTAACAAGGTACACTATGATGAAACATTCAAAGGAAAAAATATATATAATTATTTGGGATGAAAAGGGCAAGTTAGTCATTAAGTGTATGAGAGAGGTATCGTTGTACCAAGCTTGTGTCAGCCAAAAATCTCGCATACTAAGATTACCCATAGTGCCGCTCTCCCCATTACCTCAGATCTTGTTTGCTGCGTATTGGTCAGGAAGTGTCAAACTGTTCACTCTAAGCTAAATAGGTTTTACTTGTTGATAAAACTTTTTCTTGCTGTTGAACCTTTATCATTTGTAGATTAAAAATAACTCTCACTATCCCTTAGCTGATAAAGTGCCTCATTCTTCCTCCCCGTTACCATTTTTTCTGGTATTCCTCCCTACCATCATTAGTAGCTCCTGCCCTTACCCTCTGTGGTACACTCGGAATACCATTGTCCTTTTTCTTCCCTTCTCTCTCTCTTTATATAAAAAAAAAATGTGTGTTTGGTTGCTATATTGTTATATTGTAACTTTTGTTGTTAACATTGTTGTATTTGCAGGTGTAGTGGCCTTGACTTTTAGTGGTTATGGCGTACAAGAAAGGAACCACTGGTTTTAAAGCTTGCAACCAGTGTGACCGTAAAATGCAAAATTCGGATGCACATTCCTCTTCTGTATATTGCTTAAATGTGCATCTGACTGTTCAACCACCTTGTAATATTTGTGCGGGCTTTAGTACCTGTACTCTGAATGAAAGATGCAATAAGTTTATTCTTAAAGGACTACTCAAATCTCCTTTCCCAAAGGATCTTTCTGCATCAGAGGGTTCTCCCCCTCCCAGAAAAGATCACAAAAAGAGGACACATCCAGTTCCCTCTTCTCCTAAAGATCTGGAATCTAAGTCTTCAGAACCTAGACCTAAATTGCCAAAATTGTCTTCAGTGTCCTAGGCTCCAGGGGTCAAACCCCTTCCTCGATGCTGACGGTGGAACCAACTCTGAGTATGTCTGCTAAATTGCCTTCAACTCCATTGGCTCCAGGACTTAAGCCCTCTACTTCAATGTCGACTACTGAACTTGAGTCTGATAATACTCTGGACTATATCGATACTGATTACTTTGGCTCTGATTACCATGGTACTGTACTTGACTACTTCTGTCCAGATTCTCCCTTCGACCCAAACAATAGAGTCTCCAGTTGCAGTCACTTCCCCCCTCCATACTACATTTTCTACAGGTCCATTGACCTTGGTGTCAAAGGGAGAGCCCATGCCTTGGACCAGATTCTCCCCATTGACTGATCCTTTCTCAGGACAGTCATATAGCCCCTTCTTGGAACATCCATGAGTCTTATCAGAACTAGATGTGGTCGGAATTGTGGATCAACTCTTAACAGATAGGAGTTGTTTTCTCTTAGTAAACCCTTTATCCCATTTGGAATAGAGGAGTTCTCTTCACAGACTCCATCATATACTCCTCCTTTGACCTCTCTGAGTCTGAAGCCCTCAGCTCCGATGCTTTTCCCAGTTCCAGATGTCACGGTTCCAATGGCATCCTCATCTGTGGCACTGATGATCACCCTATGGAAGTCAACTCCTTTGGAGCTGAGCCATCTTTGGGGTTGTGACTGGCCCATCGGCACTGAGAGTCCTAGCCTGGCACAATTTTTTTCTACTGCACCATGTGCTATGGCCCCAATGACCATGGCAGCACCAAGTCTCCTCAAGGTTCCTCTCCTGGTGGTGGGTCTGTCAGAGTGGGATGTGACCCCAGTTCTGTAGTTGTACATCTAGGTTTCGGGCTCCCTTCCCTCTTTAGATGGGCCTGCTTTCCAGGAGATGGAAAGGGCACTGGCCTTTGCAGGCACTCAGATGGCCCCACAGGCATCAGAACACATTATGTACATTCCTCCTATACCTCAGCTGACACAGTCTACCACTCCAGGACACCGGGTACGGGAGCCGCAAGATACCCTTGAAAAGGGCATCCTCTCTCCCAAGTCCTCTTTGGAAGCCCCCACCGAGGAGGTTCCAAGGAAGAGAATGTGCAAGAAGAAGAATGTAGACTCCCTTGAAGAGTCTCTGATGGAAGACACAGACTATGATGAAGGGGAAGGGTCCCCAAAATCTCATCCTGAAGATGTCTCCTTTGGAGACATCCTTGAAATTTTGAAACAGCGAGGAGATTGGAAATTCACAAACCCATCCTTTGGTGAGTCTGTGTTCTTGCAGGCCTTCCATGCCCGGCCCTCTAACGCCTTGTTGACCACGTCTGCTGATGAGCTCATACAGCTCATCATGCAGTACGCCTGGAAAAAGCCCAACTCCATTGAGCCTATCCCCTGGAGACCGGATAAATTCTTATGTCCCTCTGAAGATAGTCCTCATTGGTGTAAAGGATTGCCTGTAGATGCTACGGTGGTGGTGGTGGCAACAATAAAAGAGCTCACTGAGGAGAGCCACACTGTTCATCCCCTGAACAAAGAGTCCTGGGCGTTGGACAGACTAGGGAAGCGGAATTTCACCTCCAACCTTTACCATTCAGTCATTGAATTACCTGGCCCATTTCACTAGGCTCCAGAGAAATCTCATCACAGAGCTCTCTGGAACACTAGCAGGAGCTGTATCTGATGAGGTCCGGGATAATGTGGCCTTGCAGCTTGCAACACTAGAGTCCTTCTCTAACTCATCCATGAGGTTGGTCTCCCATGCAACCGAAGGGGAGTCTAGATTGGCGGGTGCAAGGGTTGTCATGAAACATCATGCCTGGATGTGCTTCTGTGACTTCGCAGACACTTTCAAGGCTTCCTTCCTTGATGCTCCAGTTGAACCTTCCTCCCTTTTCTGATCCAAAATGAAAGACATGCTAACCAGGTGTGAGCAGGACGGTAAGACCCTATCTGCCGTCGGTGTCTGTTTTTCCAATCCCCAACAATACTTCTCTAGGAATCAGAGGAGTGGGAAAATGTGGTCCTTTCTGTGACACACATGGTAAGTATACCCACAGGGCAGAAGAGGTAACTCTTCCAGAAGACACCCCTTTCAGAGGAGGGGGGTCCGTGCAATCAGGGATCCAGAGATTCTTTCTCTGGCCAGCCCTACCAGTGCTCCTGAACAGCGACCAAATTGCTTTCCTCTGGAAGCTGACGGAGGATATTTTTCTGCACCACCATGCCTGGCAAAACATCACCTCATACTCCTGGGTGCATCAGATTATTACCAGAGGTTATCACATCCCCTTCAATCTCCATCCCAAATCTCCAAAACATATTCATGACGTTCCACCCGGTCACAGGAAATCCACAGCTCAAAAGGTTCTAAAGCTGCTTCAAAAAAGAGTCATCCAAATAGTACCACCAGACCAGATAGGATCCGGGTTGTACTCAAGGTTATTTTTAGTGCCAAAAAAGAAAGGGGGACGGAACACCCATTTTGGACTTCAGTATTTTAAACAAGTTTGTCAAGCAGACAAAGTTCTGAATGGTCATGGTTCAGTCTATCCTTCCTTTCCTGGAAAAAGATGATTGGATGTGCTTTATAGATCTTCAGGATGCATATTACCACATAAAGATGGACAAGTGATCCAAAAGATTCATCTGCCTCTGACAGGGAGCCAATCACTACCAGTTTTGCACACTGCCCTTTGACCTCTCTACAGCCCCCAGAGTGTTTACCAAATGCACGGTAGTTGTAGCAGCTCACCTGAGACTGCAGAGATTCTGAGTGTTTCCATACTTGGACGATTGGCTCCTCACAGCTCCCACCAAGCGTCTACTGACAAGGGCACAACAGTACACTCTACTACAAGCACAGCATTTGGGGATTTCTATAAATATGGAGAAGAGTCAGCTGCCCCAGCCCAGTCCTTGGAATTCATAGGGGCAAGGCTGAACACTCTGTCTTGCACAGTCTTCCTACCTCATCACAGATTGGAAAGACTTGCTTATCAGATCCAAGCGATACTCCCCTGAGACAAGATGTCCACACGGGCAGTCCTTCAAATCTTGGAGTCAATGGCTTCAACAATAACAATTGTCCCGCTAGCAAGACTACATATGAAAATACTTCAGTGGCTTCTGTTAACACAATGGTCAATGTTAACTCACCCGTTATCTTTGCAAATTTGTTTAATGAAAATATGCAAGAAGGACTTACTTTGGTGGATGCAGACAGACATCTCTCTATGGAGTCAACCATTTTCTCCTCTGCAGCCCAAAGCCACAGTGACCATGGACGCTTTCTTGACCAGGTTGGGGGGGGGCATTTTCAGGGACAGATGGTCCAAGGCACTTGGTCATCAGCAGAGGCCATTTTGCATATCAATGTCCTGGAACTAAGGCCGGTGCTTCTAGCATTGCAAGCATTCCACCAAGCCCTTCTTTCAGGGACTGTTGCTATTCAGACAGACAACGTCAGTGGTCTGGTACATCAACAAACAAGGGGACCCAAATCCTATCCTCTGTGCCTGGAAGCTATGAGAATTTGACAATGGGTGATAGCTTTCAACTGCTTTCTAACAGCAACGCACATTCCCGGGGATTCCAACGTGATTGCAGACAAATTGAGCAGGTGTATTCTCCTACCTCACAAGTGGTCCCACAATCCTTCAGTAGCGTAGATGATTTTTGATTGCTGGGGCCAGCCTTGCTGTGACTTGTTTGCCTCACCCATAAATCACAAGTGTAGAAGCTACTTTGCCCTAATCCCCCCCAGGGGGAACCCCCAAAGGACCCACTCACACACAGTTGGCCCAAAAGACTGCTCTTCCAGAGTAGCTGCTTCTACAATTCAGGTTCACCTGGCTGCTAGTTCCAATTTTCATGATGGCTTTGGGGATACCCCCTTGATTTCTCATCACCTCTGCAAAACCTTCCTGAAAGGGGTTTCTCACATCAGGCTCCCCATTAGAGAACCTGTTGAACCTTGGAACCTCACCCTCATGTTGCAGGCACTAACTAAAGCCCCTTTTGAACCTGCAGCCAATTGTGACATAACATTTCTCTTGTGGAAGTCTGTTTTTCTGGTGGCTATTACTTCAGCATGAAGGATATCTGAACTTCAGGTCTAATGTGTCAAACGTCCCTACTTAGTTTTTCACAAAGGGTATCGCGTCAAACTAATCCTTCCTTTCTGCCCAAAGTAATTTCAGAGTTAACCATGAACCAGACAATCGACTTACCAGTGTTCTTCCCAAATTTTTCAAATAAAGTGGAGTACTGTCTCCATTTACTGGCTTTACACAGACAATTACGGTTCTACCTGGACAGAACAAAATCCTTTATGAAATCCGACCAACTCTTTATCTCTTATTCTACACCTAAAATAGGAGAGTCAGTTTCCAAGATTACTTTGTCGAAATGGTTAAGAGATTCCATATGTTTTGTCTACCACCATAGTAAATTGTCCCTGCCAAACAAAATTAGAGTGCATTCAACCAGATCTATGACAACCTCAGTAACTTTTCACTCTAGAGCTACCATGGATGATATTTGTGCAGCAGCAATGTGGGCCTCTCCCCATACATTTATTAATCATTACAAATTAGATTTGGTCTCCAGAGGGAGAGCTGCCTTTGGCTCAATGGTACTCAGGAATATTCTTACATAGGGCCTCCCAGGAAACTAGGTAGCTAGGGACTCTGTCCCATCAGTAAGGAATGAATGAAGATTAACAACATCAGAAAAAGAAGTTATGTCTTACCATAATGTTCCATCTGTGATGTTCATCTTCATTCATTCATTACGTCCCTCCCACCATCGCCATCCAGTAGGCTACTGGAGGATTTTGGATATGGTCCTTTATCTGGTTTAGGGTATTCTGAGCAGAAAAAGCCTCCACTTTTACACCCTTGGGCAAACTCAATCTGAGGTAATGGAGAGAGAGGCACTATGGGTAATCTTAACATGAGAGTTTTTTGGCTGGAGCAAGCTTGGCACAGCAACCAAGTCAAAACCGAGGATCGGTTCCTAACTCATCAGTAATGAATGAATGAAGATGAACAACACAGATGGAATGTTATGGTAAGACATAACTTCTTTTTTCTGTTTGCTTGAGAGTTACTATTAAAAATCAGCCTGACTAATACTATACCTTATACTATTTGTTTGGTTTGACATGCTGTCAGGTTGGGCAGAGAGGGAATTTATTCTAAAAATGTAAGGTATGTTTCTGCAGGGAGAAGACAGAAAATTCAACGCATGAAAATTGCACTCTATTCCTTTGATTTTTTTTTGCCAGTTGCTTGAGAGTGCTGGTTGCTTGCATCCCACTTATCTGAGAGTTTACTGCACTTACACTTTTCTAGGTAGCATATCTCATGACACCAGTTGATTATCTGTGTGACTGTTAAAGCATGACAATTATGATAATTAAATAAAAATGCATCTGCATATCTATCATCGATGCAATAGTTCAGATAAAATCATCTTGACTCCTCAAATGGTGCAACTATGTATTTAGTACAGTATATGTTGCAAAGTATGCATGTATCATATCCCAACCTGTATTACTCACCTCATGAAAGTGTATCCATCTGACATATATTTACGAAAAGTAATATTGCTTCCTACATGAGAATGCAGTTCCCAGGACTTCTTAAAGTCACACACATACAAGCCTATCTAAGTATATCTCAATTCATGCAAAATACAGTATATCTTTAATGACCATAACTGAATATGTGTTCTTCTGTAGCACTGACAAATACAAGTGTCCTTTATTTCATAGGTTTGATTCCCACCTTGGGTAGCTAATTGCTTATAGTGCGCAAGTCTCAGCAAATTACTTCCCAAGTCATTCTATTTATATACTCCCAAAGACCAAAGTTTGCAACCCAAGCTATTAAGCATTTCATTTTTGACCACTGGAAAAATGCGTGAATAGTTTGAGCATCACATATTGCAAATCTCACTGTCATGTCTCACACCTTCATTGTTCTTTGATGAAATCCCAAAATCAGCAAATTCTGTCTGCAGTCTTACTTTTATGTTGTGAAGAAGTGGATAGCAATAGTTGTCTCCCACTACCTTCCTGCAAATTCCCTTATTCTTTCCTCTGTGCCCTCCCCTCTGCTTGCCCCCCCCCCCCGCAATTTTCACCACATTCCTATCAACCCCTTTTTCACACATAATCTATTCAAAAACAGAATCATATACAATACACATGGCCAGAAATGGCCCATAAGAAAGCTTTCACTTTTTGTCCTCAGCATTTGAGCAGAGTTTGGCATCTTGGACCAATGACGAGTGATGGCAAATGACAGTTCATGTCCCATAGCAAAACCTGGTCTGTTGTTGCCATCACCTCCAGTAGTCTAGTTATCCTCACACCAAGGTGCATAAAAATGCTGTGCTGTTGGAATACAGAGTAAAGGCAGAATAAAGGCAACACTTTGCAATAGTTACGTTAACAGTTCTTTGACAACTGGATGCAGTAAAATGCAACTTTGTCTGTGGAGTGTTCACATAAAGCACTTGTCTGAAGGTTGCTTTTTGGCCATAGCATGACAGGTTTGATTACAGATGTAGTCACATTGTTTTTTTACTGTGAAGTTATACTTCTATAATATGTTTAATGACATGCATCTTTATTTTTATCCAGTTTCAACCATTCATGAACAGACTTTGAATACTAGGGCAAAAAAGCATTTGAAAAGACATCCATGCCCATAAGGAGGAAGTTTTAAACCACCTTTATTGTACTCATGTCTTAATCATGTTTTGTCTCTCCTACACCTTTTTGACCCCTATAGCCACCAGTTAATGATACAGAGCATGATAGATGAATAATGAGGACACAGCATAAATATATGCATTAATGACCATAACACCAAGCTTTGATATGTCTCTATCCATCTCTCTCTATCTTCACCCCTTCTCTCTCACCCCTTTTTACTGCTGACTATTCATTAGACTGATGGATATGAAGTTCATCTTATGGCATTTTCAGATTGTCTTTAGTTTGCTGAAGGTTATACCTACATCTTCCCTTGCCTCAGTAGGTCATCACTGTCCCTTCAAATGTGTATTTCTTACACATGAGAAACAGGATTTCCCTTGTGGTGTACTTAGATAATGGTCAAATCTTTGGTCTTTATTTTGCATCTTGTCAAGCTTTCTAATCCAGCAATAGGTCAAACACTTACTGCCTGTTTTATAAGTCTCTTTCATGTGTATGTGTTGCCTATTTATCTGTCTACCCTCCTTCTGTTTCTTCAGGTGTAGTCATCAGCATTTGCAATGTCTAGCAACACGCACATGTACTATGTGAAGCTTAATGGAACTTCAAGTATCATTGCAAAAAGTGGTGAGTTTTTACCTTAGACCATATTGTTATGCTTAGCTTAGTACAAATACCAGTACATCTGCTGTGCTATAGTAAAACAGACTTAGGGCCACACGCTGTGATACAGTTACTGTTCCATATATATCAGGCTGCTGGATATCAGGTAAAGTATAGGGGAGACAGCAATTAATATAAGAGTCATGAATATTGCTGCCTACATAATGGGCAGGATTCACGAAGGCTTGCACGGAGTGTAAGAGACGTGCAACACTCCATGCAAGCCTCACGATCCAGGAACAGCCCTAAGCTCCGTGTAAGAGACCAGCTAAATCGTCTCTTACACGGACTGGGCGTGGACATGCTAAATACCTCACTTGCATCCAAAAGGTATGCAAATGAGGTATATTAGCGATCCACGAAGCAGAAACCAGTCCGTGTACGAGATGTTTTAGCTGCAGAAATGTACTCAGTTGACAACTGAGTACGTTTCTGCAAATTCCACAACGGAGCCATGTCAGCTCCAAAAAAGGGTTGCATATGACTCAGGCAGCATGCAAATGGCCAAATATGTGGCCATTGGCAATATAACCCGATGCCAAAATAATAAAATTATAATTTTTTTTTCAGCGATCGCCGATGTTTAAACCCAGCGCAGCCCCGCGCAAATGGGCTGTGCTGTATAAAACCATAAAAAAGAAGGTTATAAACCCACAAATGTGGGTTTCATGCAATACATGGAATGACAATGCAGGGACCAGCAGACCAAAAACAACATGGCCACCGTGTAGTGGTTGCTAAGGGGGGAAGCTGAGTCTAAGACATGTAACTAAGCATTAGTATGCAATCTCATGTAAATGAGGGTACAGATACTGAATCTCACAGTCACATAGAAAATGAACACAGTCTGAGAAGTGTAAGAGATACATAAGGGGGAGGAATAGAGTAGGAGATAGGTGACATCACAGGGGGGAATGGTAGAAAGAAATGCAGTTCATTGGAGGCCAGTGTAACATGACAGATGACAGGCACAGATCATGGAAAGAGGTGTGCCACTAGATAAGTCATGAAAAGTCAAGAAATGGAAGGTGTACACTGTTACTTACACCAAAGTTTCTTGCTGGGCATGCATGTGCACGTGTGCGTGCCATGAAGCGCGAGTAGGACAGTGTGCGTGCGTGTAAGGCAGTCTGAGCATGTGGGAGCATGTTGGGAGATGTTTAACACTGTTTGCGCGGGTGTGTGCGTGTGTAGGGCAGGCTGAGTATGTTGGAGGCTGTTGGCAGACGTATAACAGTGTTTGTGCAGGTGTACATGCGTTTTAACCTGAATAAGTAGATTCTGAACCATGTAAGCACGTGTGCGCTCGTGTAAGCCACTGTGAGCGTGTTTCTGATAGTATGCATGTTGCTCCCCCCAGAGGAAACAGAGAGGAAAAAGTAAGCAACAGAATTAATAGGAAGCTAGCAGGGATAACTGCTGAAGCTAGCAAGTGAAAACAATTAGAAGCAGGCAATTACACAGGCAGAATAGTAGCCCAGCCCAGCACTTAAAAATCTGCAAACAGTAGTGCAGGATGTTTCCCTTAAGAGACACTGCAAGACAGGAGTAAGCTAATAGAAGTGAAAACTGAAAAAGCTTCACTCAGAGCAGAAATGTTAGGGGCTGCCATAGCTGTCATAATGAGACATAGGTGACTTGCTGAGGATGGTGACAATGCAGATGGTGCCAGACAACCCACAGTGAGGAGACAGAGAAGAGTGTACAGGCCCAGGGTCACCTACCACGGGTTACATGAGCTGGAGATAGTAGAGCACTATAGAGTGGACAGAGAGCTCCTGCAGCAAATTGTTGATCTGTGCAGGCCATGCCTCACACACAGAACCAACAGAGGGGAACCCATCCCAGTGGAAACCAAGGTATGTTTTGGCCGAAGAATACCAGCAACACGTACCTTCCAGAGACCAACAGGCGATATGATGGGGATATCACAGGCATCAGCCTCCAGGGTACTGCACCAGTTCCTGGATGCCATGTCAGCACATGTCGGTGATCATGTATATTTCCCCAATGCCCGTGAGGTATTGGCCAGCAATATGCGTCTCTTCCAGCAAATAGCGGAATACCCTGAGGTACTGGGTGCAATAGACTGCACGCACATATGCATCAAAGCACCAGCCGGTGAGCGGGGTAGGGCCTACAATAACCGCAAGGGCTTCCCCTTCATCAACTGCCAGGTTGTGTGTGATGCCCAGGGCATAATAATGAATGTGTGTGCTGGCTGCCCTGGGAGTTACCACGATTCCCACATCTGGCATTTGACGCAGCTGTACCAGACATTTGCCAATGGGGACATCCCACACGGACACCTAGTGGGGGATGCAGGTTATGAACTGGAGCCATGGCTGATGACACCCATCAGAAACCCACACACACCTGAACAGGAATGCCATAATGAGGCACATGCACAAACACGTAATGTAATAGAGCGTGTGTCTGGGCTGCTCAAGTCATGGTTCTGGTGTCTGGACACATCTGGTGGAGCCTTGCAGTACACACCAACTACATGTACCCAAATTGTCATGGTATGTGCTATGCTACATAATATGATCTTGCGAAAACAGCTGCAGCAGGACCAGCATAGGGCCGGGCCAAACAGCCCCCCACCATTGCCAAAGCCATCACAGGCAGACCGTGACTCGGAGGAGGAACAACCTGAGCCTGCCCCAGTAGGCAGAAGGAGGCGTGCCCAGTATGCCCTGGCCTTGGCAAAGAGGCAACGCATAGCACATACACTGGCTCAGTAGGAACCCTCTGACTCACTCAAATAATGACATGGATACCTACAATGACATGACCTGCTCACAAACATGTACAGGGAAGTGTAATATGCGCAACCGACAGAGGCAGCCCTGCAGCACCACCTGAGGCATGAATGCTATGTGTTAAGTAATGTAACATCATGTACTATATGCACACCTGAGCACCCTGACTAACATCCACCCTCACCAAGCATGAAGCCACAAAATGACGATGGGATGATCAAGTGCAATAACTGGCTGAAGTAATGCAGTTAGTCAAAGGGGAGCCAATGTTTTTCAGGCTGGGAAGACATGCAGAGCTTGACATGATGCACCACCTGCTAGGGGTGGAGTGCACCTATCATGCCATGCCCCATGGATACCGGCAAAGGCTGTCAGCACCCACAGCATGCCCTGAAAAGGTAAGTCTCAAAACACAAACCCACCTTCATAGGTTCTACAAGGGATAGGAACCTAGATGTAATGCTACCCAATGACAGATGTATAAACAGCAAGATGTGTGCAGTGTAAACGCACACAGTATGGAGAATGTAGATACCAGTCCTGTAATAGAGAACTGGGTCAAGGCTCACATCAGCACCCTAACACTACCAGGTCACACCTCATACTGTGCTGTACAGCAGCAAAACATGGAACAAGCTACAAAAGGAGGGTGACTAGCAAGAAATGGCAAGGATAACCACACCCCCATGTTGGTACCACAACAAGAAGCAGCATGGATTAGCCATGGTCAAATACCAATGGCTAAAACCGCCTCCCAGTATATAGCCTGATGCAGACTACTGTCCTAATACCAGGAACTGCACCTGGCCTATATCGGAATACATGAATATATCAAGCCCCCCAAACCACATTATATTGCTTGACTGAAAATACCCAGACATACACCGGTAGCATTGTACTAGCACCAACACAGTAGGAGAAAAATACCCAGATTCCATAAACCAAAATGCCCAGGAACAATGTACCACTCCCACAAGAGCGGTAAGCATACTGGATGTGATAATGAGCAACATGTGTACTGGATGGCAAGATGAGAAGTGTACTCCTCACTGGTAAGACCAGACCATAGAGTAATCACACTGGATATACACATCCTGACCCCAGTAACTGGCCTGAATACCACAGTGAAAAACATGTGTAAAGCATAGGTTGCAGCCCTCAAAACCGATGTTGAATCCACAAAAGGCCCTGTGCAAGTGCAGAATATGGGACACACCACAGAATATGTTATACAGGCATTCCATGAACGCAGCCAGGAATGCTTGGAGTATGCAATTACAAATAACAACAACACACAATGCCATACACGCAGGCATCTGGCATGCTGGCCTCCAGCCATTACCAAACCATGCAAGAGAATGAGGAAGCTACCACATGATAGAGCAAACATAAAAAGGGAAGTAATCACTGACCAGTAGTATGGCAACAACATATGTCCACACATACAATCCACTAAGTCCAGCCACAACAAGTAGAATCTGTGAATCGAGAGGCAATGTGACACCAGTACCAAGTACACAGACAACCACAACAACCCCCAATAAATACAAATATATGTGATAGATGCATCCATGTATCCAAACCAGAGGTTGAGCTCCACCAACTCAGTACTGTCAAAACTAGTCAGGAAGAGAAGGTAACCACATACACCACAAACCCAGTCCCACATAGACCTACAACAACTGTAAACCAAACACATAAACACAGACAAATGTTCCCAGAGGGCTTAATTACAAACACACCACACCAACAGAAGCCTCCAAAGTAGATCACAAGTAACCACAACCTTCAAACATAGCACATGCAATGAATAGTACGCAAAGCTGGTGTGCCAAACAGTCACAGGCCAGAAGGAGAAACAACATGCCTGATACAGTCGTAATAGGTGTCTGTATAGGCAGACACACTGCTGTCCCACTCACCAGACTGAACAAGGGAAAGGGTAGAGTAAGCTGCTTGTAGGCTGCCCCAAAATGCCACATAACACAAGTACGCATTTCACCTCAAAGCAAGCAGAAATATGATGCACTCAATGTCCATGCTGGTGTGAATTACCTGAGATGTACCTCCATGGTCAACATCAAAAGAGACATGGATGGTCCCTCTGAGTATGTACCCCAGGGCAAGATGACACTGGCTGTGTGCAGCATCTAACCCTCACCAAGAATGATGCCACAGTACAAACACAGAATGCTCATGTTTAACAGCTGGCACAGTTACAGCTGTAAGTCCAAGAGGGTCTAATGTGTGTCTGCTTGAAATGTCAAGCATGACAAGCCATGCTGCTCTTCCAGGGATGGCTTGCAGCTGTTACCCGTGTTCGTCTGGATACTGGATAAGGCCTTTGCCGCCTCCATAGAGCTGTATGTAGGCAAGGCCAAAAAGACTACCCACCACCGTAGAAAACATAAGTGGTAGGAAACATAAGGGTAATGCTGACCAATGCCAGATGTGTAAACTGCAATATGCATGCCCCTGAGGCACTTCCCATTATGGAGAACATTGATGTCTGTGCAGTGACAGAAGCCTGCTGCAAGCCTAGTGATAGCACACCAGCACTACTAGGTTATACCACATATCATGTGTTATGGCCCCAACACCTGCACCAAAACATCAAAGGAGGGGGAGTATCCATATGCAGCACAGACACCCATATTGCCAGGTAACTGACAATGCACAAAGCAGTGGACACCACCCATGAGCACATAACTGTAGTCAAAACTGCTGTACAGTCTGTAGCATGCGACAGACCACACTCTCACACACAAGAACTCCACCCAGACATCCGAAGACACTGGACAGTATGAATGTCCCACCAAATACCAGACAAGGTACACACAAATTACCACATAGGAGTGAAACCATTATGTATGCAAGGAGTAATCAGGGACCTAGGGACACAGGTCGACATTAATCTGTCATGTGACACCCACAATGCCAATGTGGCTATGAAGACTGTCGATACTGGACACCGTATCATGAAAGGATTCACATCAACATCAACAGAGGTCACTGTGCCGCTGTACTATTCCCTTATCAGACCCATAATCTAGTACAATGACTCATATGTGATGTACCGCATGTGACACCTGCAGCGGTTCGGAAGACCTCATAGTTACCCCACCAACAGGATAAAGGGTGTGAAATATATGTCATATGCTGCCTGGCTGTAGACACCCCAGCTGACTGCAGTCACACACTGCCTACACAGAGGCATTGTATGTCTGTTGTACAAGGCCATGTCCAACACAGGAGTAATGGACATGCTACACCACAGGAAATCAAAGCCATTGGAGCTGTGAGAGTCACAGATGTCAGCCTCAACACATAATAAAATAAGATGTGCTGGAGGGACAGATACATAACCCATAGGCTCCCCACACCCAGAAACAGGATCCCGATCCATGGTAGGCAGAGCCGCTCACTGACACCCCTCAACAGGAATATTGCCAAGTGGATGGATGACCGTACATGTATACTGGGGGTCCTCACTGTGTCACGACCAGACAGAGGCACAGTGAAGAACCTCATAAATGGTCATAATTGAACATAGCAAGGGGTGGCGAAAGACATACACACTCTGGCTAGGCTTACTAATGGCCTAGGGTGTATAGCCTAGTATGAACCCATGAACCTATGAAGATACAAAACGTGCAGGACACTAAGGATAATCACAAGGCTTACCCAACTGATGGTAGGAACCATGTTGGGCATCCACATATATGCTCCGAATCACACAGATATTACAAACAACATACCAAACACACACACATATTGCTAACATACAATCTGTCAGGTGTAGTGCAAACACCCCCCCCACCCCGAGTGCAAAATACCTATCCCAGCAGACTGATGGTCCCCTGACATTGCAGATGCTGAGGTAACAACCATCATCTGCAAAGCAGAACACACAGCAGCAAAGGTATGTGATGGTGTCCTGTGCTGAGGCCAACATGGACTCCAAGAATAATGGAATGCCAAATCACACTACTGCCCAATGTCAGCCTTACCACAGGATATGTACCCAAAGAGCAGTGTACAACAACAGTGGTCCATCACAATAAAGGTGTTGCCTGAATGGATACTCCAAACTACCACCCCAGGATCCTGACAAGCTTGTTCTGCACAGCTATGGAAAGGATCAGTATGTACCGCAGACAGAAGGCTATTGTGGACCTACTGATACTGGACCCTACACAGTGTGGCTGTTGTAACTGCAGAACCTGCCCCTAAACATGTCTGACCCATTTAAAGCAGTCATTAAGGTCATTGATGAGGGCAATGTGGTCCACACAGCGTAGCTGGACCATGCACATGCTTCTAGACAATACCGTACGAGTTCAGTATGGATATGTTCACCAGCTTAAATATATACCCCTATGTCAGTAGAGGGGTTGCAAACCAGACCAAGGACAGAACTGACATGGTCAGACATGCCGCATCCATGTCAGACTACAAAGCAGATATGAGTGGCATCTCACAAGGCCTGGTCTTGGCCCCCCCACCCCCATTCTGTATATATGTCCCATAGGTATAGGCCAACATGGAAGGACTGTGACTGAGCATGTATGCAGAGGAGTACAAACAGCCCACCATATCTGACCCCCAGCTGACACAAGCAACCCACAAAAGGGCCACCTACAAACAGACAACTGTAGTCATAGCCATTTCAGCAAGCCAATTGAAGAACTGTGTATAGACAACCACCGTGGATATACAGTAAGTGCCCACAAATTACCACACAGGTGTTAACCCATGAGGTACCTAACATGTAATGTGAGACCTGGGTACAAAAGGTGATAAATATCCTGCACTGGACAAATATGTGGCTGTAGTGTTCGCAGAAACATGTACCATATACCCACCCAAACATGAAGGTTGGCAGATGTAGATAAGGGGAACTCACTGTGGCTCTGCAGCCATCCTCCATCAGCATCACAACTGACTACAATAGCCCCTGTGGGATATACGGCAGCAGACACCTCCATCAACTGTAAAGTCCACAACAGTAGACCACCAGGGGTAGCAAAGAGCATGAACAGATGCCATGTGTTGCCTGAGTAAACAAACTGCAGCCCCACACACTGCCATCCTTCCCAGCTACAGGAAAGCTGTGCCTGATGTATGAAGCCATGTCCAACCTGGAATGAATGAACATGTTGCACCTTGTATAATCTGAAAGGCAGTGAGCTATGCACATGAGAGACCTGAACCCCAGCACTGACATACATAGGACAAGCTGTACAGAATGATCCATAACACAGAAGGCACCCCCACTCTTCAGTAAACTCCGGGTACAGGTCAGCCAGAGAGCCACATATCGACACCCCTCAAGAGGCATCCTGATGAGTGTATGGGAGATGGTAGGCTAACCCTGGGTATCACTGTTATGTCAGAGGTAGACGGAGGCACAGTATACTAACCATGACATATGTCATGGCAAACTCCAGTTACAATGTGTGTCAAAGGAGAAACAAACCCTGTGACTAGCATCAGAAATGGCCTAGGGAACATCGCTAGTGTTTGCCAATGTCCACCCATGTTGTGGAATACACTAGCAATGTTAGACGAGCCTGGTGTAGGTATTCCATATCTGAACATATTGCAACATGGTCATATGTGCACAACTGGCCCCTACACAGTCTGTTGTGCTCACTATGAAAATGTCAAGAAGTCATAGGACTAAAGCCCAGGATACTGTCCACCACAGTGAAAGTACTGAACCAGTACACTATACGGTACTACAGTGTTAGGTCATTATGAAAGTATGTTGAGAACTGTCTGCAAAGTATCCCATGCAAACCCTGCAGGCACAGTATAATCCCTGTTGTGGCAGACACAAAGCAGTTGTCCAGTTTGTACACAACATGACACCCAACACACAACCATAAACGTGCAAAATTGTTGAAGTTCACACACACCCAAATATGTGGTGGACTTCAGAGTGCAACATATGGAAAGCTCACACTGGGCATGCTCGCACACTTTGATAAATGAGGCATATGTCAGACAACATGCCATGGAAAGGCTGAACTGGGCATGCTCACACACTTAGGCCATATCTCCGTTTAGCAGTTGGCCACACATATCTGGTATTTTTACGTGTCAGTCCAGGAACCAACCACAACACAGCAATCAGCCCAGTGCACACAGTAAATGACCACAGAGACATAAGTGATATAGTGGATCACCGTCATATGCAAACATCTTCCACAGATACACAAGTTGGTCATAGGAACAGGGAATGCTATGGCAATAAAGACCTGCAAACAGTAGAACAGCACAACAAATATTGTGCATCCGACAATTGAACATATGGGTGTAGAGGTCAATACTAAGCTTCTTGCCCTAGGGAATGACAGCTCAGCCAGAGTGTGGCATCTGCATCCCCAGGATAGTAGGCTACTGTGCCACTGTAAAGTAGGCCACAGAAGGCAACATGTGAGGCTAGTGAGCTCTGCCTCTGTCAAGCAGGGGCACCGTGGAGGTCTCAGGGATTGAATGTGCTAAGCCACAGCCATGTTGTCGGTGTGTGCTGTGAGAGGGTTGCTGAGGATCTCTGACAGTAGGTGTCCGTCAATAACAGACTGAGGGGAGCCCTATCTGCATTCTCTGGATGATTCCACTGTCAACACTGTGTTGTAATGAGTATGTGTGAATGAAGTGCCGTGCCGGAACTGTCCACAGATGTCCTCCCTGTGTGGGCTACAGCTCTGCAATGTATTAGGTCACTCTGTCTGTTGTATGGCGCATATATGGCTGGTGTACAGCTGACAGGTGTCTTGTTGTGGAGCAGTCATGGGTATATGTGGGATTGCATGACAAATGCAAACTGTACTCATGCTCATAGAATGCAATTGTCAAGGATTATGCTGAGTGGCCAGTATAGTCCTCCAGCATGGGTCCTCTGAAGTCATCCACCCCAGTCTACACAAGTGTAGAGTCTGCTTGTGCTAAACACAGTTTGTGTGCAGTGACAACCTTGCCTGGGGTTGGAGATGGGATATGGATGTCCAGGGAAAGGTGGGTATGGTCAGATATCAACAATGGTGGTCTACCTCTGGTGTGGAACAGTGAGTACCCACATTGCAGATGGACAGGTGCAATATGTATTTACCCATGTGGCTATGGTGTGTGGTTCTGCCATAGCACATGGACCCACAAATTGTAGTGGCTGTAGGGTAAAGTGGTAGAGGCCTGAGTAGTTCTCACACACAATATGCCTGTACCTGATGTTAACAACTGGAATGGTATATGTGAACACCTGCATATCCTGGCACTGTTCCCAGGGAAGCTAAGTGTGTGTCCTGGATGTGGGTGTGGTGTTCTGTACTGGTTGTGTTGTGTGTTACAGGTCCTGTGGTCCCAAAGCATGGTATAGAACATAACCTGCCAGTGCGATGTGCATATCTGACCCTGACGTAGGTGGCTGCAAATGCATTTATATGCTATCCCCCACCTGACAGGTAGTACTACATCTACATACCTCTGTAGAAATAAAGATGTCAGCACCCTATAAATACTACAGGTGCAGAACAGCTGCCCAATAATTCAGATAGTGTGCTCTGCTAATGCGTCTCTCTCAAGTGTCATAATATAATTAGGTAGGGGTTCGAATCCTGCAAATGCTCAGTGTGAGAGGGAATTGTCCCTTGTGGCAACTAGGAAAACACACTACAGGATGCGCATTCCCCTTTATAAACACTGATGATGTCAGCACCCTATAAGTACAGCAGGTGAAGAGATACCACCCAGTAATGCGAATAGCTCACTCTGCTAATGCGTCCTTCTTGAGTGTCATAACATAGTTAGTTAGGGGTTTGAATCCTGTGCATGCTCAGTGTGTGTGGACGGGATTAGTGTCTGTTCAAGACTGTTTGAAAGAAGTATCCCTTTTGCCAACTAGGAGAATACACTACAGGATGCACATTCCCCTTTCTAAACACAGATGATGTCAGCACCCTATAAGTACAGCAGGAGAAGAGAAGCCTTCCAGTAATGCGAATAGCACACTCCGCTAATGCATCTGTTTTGAGTGTCATAACATAGTTAGTTAGTGGATTGAATCCTGCAAGTGTGTGTGTTTGGATGAGGGGGGTTAGTGTGTGTGCAATTTTGTGTGAGGTAAATGTCCCTTTTGGCAACTGGGAGAACACACTACAGGATGCACACTCCCCTTTCTAAACACAGATGATGTCAGCACCTTATAAGTACAGCAGAAGAAGAAAAGCCTTCCACTAATGCGAATAGCGCACTCTGCTAATGCGTCCATCTCGTGTGTCATAACATAGTTAAGTAGTGGTTTGAATCCTGCAAATGGCACGTGTCTGTGTTTGGATGAGGGCGGTTAGTGTGTGTGCAGTTTTGTGTGAGGGAAATGTCCCTTTTGGCAACTGGAAGAACACACTACAGGATGCACACTCCCCTTTCTAAACACAGATGATGTCAGCACCCTATAAGTACAGCAGGAGAAAGAAAGCCTTCCAGTAATGTGAATAGTGCACTCTGCTAACGCGTCTGTCTCGAGTGTCATAATATAGTTAGGTAGTGGTTTGAATCTTGCAAGTGTGTGTGTTTGGATGAGGGGGGTTAGTGTGTGTGCAATTTTGTGTGAGGTAAATGTCCTTTTTGGCAACTGGTAGAACACACTACAGGATGCACACTCCCCTTTCTAAACACAGATGATGTCAGCACCCTATAAGTACAGCAGGAGAAGGAAAGCCTCCCAGTAATGCGAATAGCGCGCTCCGCTAATGCGTCTGTCTCAAGTGTCATAACATAAGTAGATAGCGGTTGGAATCTGGCAAGTGTGTGTGTTTGGATGAGGGGGGTTAGTGTGTGTGCAAGTTTGTGTGAGGGAAATGTCCCTTTTGGAAAATGGGAGAACACACTACAGGATGCACATTCCCCTTTCTAAACACAGATGATGTCAGCACCCTATAAGTACAGGAGGAGAAGGGAAGCCTCCCAGTAATGCGAATAGCGCACTTTGCCGATGCGTTTCTCCCGAGTATCGTAATGTAGTTAGGTAGGAGTTTGAAACCTGTAAATGGCATGTGTGTGTGTGTTTGGATGTGGGGAGTTTGTGTGTTTATTTCCGTATGAAAAATATGTCAGTTTTGGCAATCAGGAGATCACACTACCTGATGCACGTTACCCTTTCAAAATACTGATGTTGTCAGCACCCTATAAGTACAGCCAGAGAAGAGGAACTATCTAGTAAACCAAATAGTGCGCTTCGCTAATGCGTCTCTCTCACGTGTCATGACCTAGTTAGGTAGGGGAATGAATCCTGCAAGTGTGCGTGTGTGTGGGGGTAGTAGGGTGTGTGTAAATGCAAGTGTAAAAGAACAGAACCTTTTGGCAAATACTACAATATACCAGATGCTGCATACTCCCCCAGTAAACACAGGGGATGTCACCACACTATCAGCATAGCCAAACAGGGCTAGTTGGCTAGTAATGCCAATAGTGCACTCTGCTACTGTGTCTATTACCATTGTCAGAGTACAGATAGGTATGTTTTGGTAACCCACAACTGCCACGTGTGGTTGTGTCACACAATATGACCTTGTGTGGGTCTTTGTACATAACAATGCATGCCATTGCCTAAACCAGCAATGGCATTGCACACATGATGTATGTGTGTGACACATACACATAAATACCTGTGACCTGCAGTAGTTACCATGTCTGACACATGCCTCGAGTGGATAAATGGTATTTGCAATGTATACTAATATGACGGTGTCTTACTGTGCAGGGTCCGCACGTGGTATGTCTCTATACAGTGTGGGTGTATATGGTGAAATACCTACAGCAGGGGGATACACATCTGGTCTGGGCCTTATAGTGTACATGTAGTCGATGTACAGGTGCTGCATGTTCCTACCTGTTGTGGTAGTGGTAACATGTCATTCCACTGCAATTCAGTGACCACATGCTGTGAACCCTTCAACTAGTGTGTTGTAGCTACAGTAATGCTCACGCACAATGCTTGGCTGGATGCAGTCCAGCCATATAAACACAGTTCTTGAGACTGTCATATTGCCAGTGTTGTTATGGAGGATAGGTGGTCTTCCTGTGTATGGGAGGGTTGTGTGTGCCAGGCTATGAACCAGATGGCAGTCCAACACACTGTTAGCTGCACATGATTAGGCCCTGATGCTTTGTGCTGTGCCAACAACCTGGAGGTGTGTGTATCTGTGGTACCTTGGGATACCACACCCCTGTCCATGTGTGTTACATGTGTAGGGGACGACAGGCATGGTATGGGGCATAACCTGTCAGTGATGGGTAACACCTGTGAGCCATGAATCATGAATCTGGTACTGCACAGACATTGCAGTTCACCATGCTGAGGACAGTGTCTGGTGCATGCATCTTCCGGTGTACACTGCTGTTGTTGTGTAGCAGCACTGTTAGTGTCCTAACCTGTGTGATACCCATAGAGGTGGCTATGTAAACCATGTCCTGCAGCATAAGGCAGTATGTGTGTACCAAGGAGCTTTGCCATTATACATCGGGCCATGGGTGTCAAGTGCAAGATGACCCTTGCACATCATTGTGGCTTCCCTAGCATGTAAGCACACGTTGACAGCCAGCGGATACCCTATGAATGACAGTGGAGACTGAGCATAATGTAGACATACAACACCCTTCCCACATATAGTGGTAGCATACCTGGTGAGGGTATGTTGGCAACCAAGATCAGGCTCATACTGGCCTGTGCCACATTCTGAGAGATCCATTCTATGTTCCCTATCATGTAGTCTAGGGAGGTATGTCTCAGGCAGCCGTACTGGCATGGTCAATGAGTGAGTCATATGTGTCCATGCCTCTGACTGACCTGTATGCATGTGTTCTGTGGTGGACCATAGTGCCCCTGAGGCATATCACTGTGACCTTCACCAGATACAGCCTGTTGAGCGGGACCCCAGTGCAGCACACAAGACAGGTACCTGACACATCTGTAGCAGGTGTGTTGTGTAGCCCTACAGGCTGTGAGTGTGTGGCACAGGGGATGTGTGTGCCATGTGTGGCATGTGCTCTGTTCAGACAGAACATATGCCTGTGTGCCAGCTGCGGAGGTGTGTGATGCTCAGGCAGGATGCTATTCTGAGTCCCCACGTATGCCCCAGTGTGTTCAGCATGCTGTCAGTGCATGTCAATGTCTGACTTGTATTGTAGTCACTGTAATATATTTTATTTATTTATTTATTTATCCTACATTTGTTGACTGGGATAGTCCAACTGGATGCATGTCCATTTCCAGGGGAGGCCCGGGGAGAAAAGCTACGAGGGTAAGCAGATACAGCATTACATAATACCAGCATTACATATTACAAACAGATTATTTACAGAGATTACATAAGTAAGCAAGTTAAACATGTTCCACAGGTTAATGTTAGTCCTGAGCACAAGTCAGGATTAAATTAAATTACACAGTAAACTGGTTCACAGATTTTACACATTTGAGTTAGCCAGGCTTGATACATTGACATAACCAGTTAAGTGACAAATGTTGTTTGAGTCTAGTGTTAAATTGACCTAAGGTGGAAAGTAGGGTAATATCAGCTGGAAGTGAGTTCCAGGATCTACTTACAGACTTTGCAAAGAGAGAATCCACGGCTGTGTTATTAAATTTGCTAGTCTGAATTAGTAGTTTGTTAGAGGATCAAAGCAGTCTAGGATTGTTATGGGGGGTGATAATATTTGAAGTGCAGGAGTATTGTCTGGATTATAGAGGATTTTATAGGCCATAATCAGTTGGTTATACTGTATTAGGCTGGGTATTGCAAGCCAACCAAGCTGATTTAGATTGATGCAATGATGTGTCCTAAAAGGCAGCCCAGTGGCAAACCTGGCAATGTGGTTGTAGCAAACTGAGTGTTTGTTAAGGACAGTCTTGTTCATATTCGAGAGTAGAGGGGATGCATACAGAAGGGTTGAAACAAGGTGTGAGTGAGCTATGGCACCTTTAGCTGGAGGGGCTAGGAAGGTTTTAATTCTGTAAAGTGATCCTAGTTTTCTATTGATGGCTTTGATAATTTGGTTAACATGTAGGTCACATTTGAGATTATTGTCTATGATGACACCTAATAGTTTAGTAGATGGGTCAGGGGAGATTATTGTGCCATCAGTTGATGTTATGGTAACGGTGAAAGCGGTAGACCTACGTGTTGGTGAAATAACATAACATAACATAAGCAGACACCCAAACAACTACCACCTCAGAACACAACACCTGCAACACATAGACCACACAGTCAGAGTGTCAAGCAGTCACAGCCCTTAAGGCCAAACACAATGCCAGACACACTAGTCATTGGTGACTCCATAGTCAGACACACTGACGTCCTGCTCACCAGACTGAGTAAGGAGAAGGTCACAGTAAGCTGCCTGTCGGGTGCTAGAATCCGCCACATAACGCATGCACTCAGGTCTCTCAACAGCAGGTACAAGTATGACTCAATCATTGTCCACGCTGGTGTTAACGACCTGAGACGTACCTCCTTGGACTACATGAAAAGGGACATAGAGGAGCTCTCTGATTATGTAGCCCAAGCAGGCTTGAGCAGTATCCTACCTTCACCAAGAATGATGCCACAATACAGAGACAAGATGATCAGCTTTAACAATTGGCTTAAACTCTGGTGTCATTCAAAGGGATCAATGTCTGTCTGCCTGGGATGACATGCTGGACAAGCCACGCTGCTTATGAAGGGACGGCTTGCACTTGTCACCCTGGGATTCGGATTTTGGCAAAGGCTCTTGCCGCCCCATAGTGCCTTTTTAGGCAAGGCTCAAATTCTAAACCTACCACCCTAGAACACAACAAAGAAAAAAAACTAAGGGTAATGCTGGTCAATACCAGAAGTCTCAACCTCAAGATGCACGCACTCGAGGCCCTTCTCACTATGGAGAACATCGATGTCTGTGCTGTGACAGAAACCTGGTTCAAGGCTCCTGAGAGCACCCCAGCACTATCAGGTTTTACCTCGTATCATGCGTTCCGGCCCCAAAACCCAGACAATACCAAGAAAGGAGGAGGGGTATCCATATTCATCAAGGACACCCACACCTCAAGATTGGTGGCAACGCACGATGCATCGGAAACCATCCAGGTGCAATTAACCATAGGCAAGACTGCTCTGCAATTTGTAGCATGTTACAGCCACCCTCGCAAACTCAGGAACCTCATATGGCCTTCCTGAAAACACTGGAGGGGATAAATGTATCTCCGAACACCATCATACTAGGTGACTTCAACTACCCTAATATAGACTGGGAACACTACTCAAGCCCAAACACCCTAGCCCAAAAGTTCCTGGAATTCATAAACTCAAATGCCATGGAACAACTAGTCACCATCCCCACAAGAGGAGAAAACATACTTGATCTCATCATCATGAACATGGGAGCACAATGTTCAACGCCAGAAGTATACCCCTCACTGGTGAGATCAGATCACAAACTAATCTCGCTGGAGGTCCTCATCCCGCCCCCACCCGAAATGAAAAAGACCACAGTAAAGAACTTCTCAAAGCCGACTTCACACTTCTAAAGACTAGTGTGGTCTCCTTTAAGGCCCCTGAGCTGGCGGTAAACATTACTCAAACCGCTGAATCACTTACAAATGCCTTCTACCAGCACCTGCAGGCTGCATGGATCAGGCAATCCCAAGCAAAACAAAGACTCTTTGTACCAAAGGCAAGCGTCCAGTCTGGTGGACCCCAGCCATAAACAAACTCTACAACAAAAGGAGAAAGCTACTACAAGATAGAGCAAAATCCTTAAAAGGCAAGACACCGCTGATCACTATAAGTAAAAAGCTAAGAGCTCTCATAAAAACATCCAAAGCTAATTTTGAGAAAAAATAGCTAAGGACTCTAAAGACAACCATAAGGCATTCTTTAGCTATGTCAGAAACCTCGGAGGAAACTCCCAGATATGCTCAGAATTAGTTCAAAATGATGTGAAGATTACTGATCCTACAGACATTGCCAACATACTGGCTGACAGGTTCAGTGCAAACTTCTCCCCTCCCCTAAAGGAGAGATATCTATACCAAATGATTGTAGCCCCCCAAACATCTCTAATGCCCAGCTGAGAACTGCTCTCTCCAAGGCAAAGAACACAGCATCCATGGGACCTGATGGTGTCCCCGGCTGTGTGCTCCATGAACTCAACGAGGAATTAATCCCACAGTTAGGACAGCTGTTTAATCTTAGTCTCACCTCCGGATCGTGCCCAGGAGTGGCACAGCGACTGTGGTCCCACTCCACAAAGGCGGTGCCTCCACCGACCCTGGAAATTACCGTCCCATTAGCTTGACAAGCCTTATCTGCAAAGCCATGGAGAGGATCATAATGGATCTCATAAATAAAGACATAGGGAATTTGCAGACCTTGGATCCAACCCAGTTTGGCTTTGTCAAAGGCAGATCATGCCTTTTAAACTTGGTTGACATATTCGAAACAGTCACCAAGGCCATTGACGAGGGTAAGGCAGTCCATACAGCCTACCTAGACCTGGCAAAGGCTTTCGATACAATACCCCACTCGGGTATCATTGAAAAACTCATCAACTTAAATGTAAACCCATACATTACAAGATGGGTTGCAAACTGGCTGAGTGACAGAACCCACAGGGTCAGAGTTTCTGGCGCCATGTCAGACTCAAAGCCTGTCACAAGTGGTGTCCCACAGGGCTCAGTCCTGGGCCCACTCTTGTTTGGCATCTACTTTTCTGAAGTACAAGCAACCACATGAGGGTTATGGCTGACAAAGTTTGCAGATGACTGCGAACTGGGTGCCGTAGTTGAAAACACATCCGACACAGATATCCTTCAGAAGGGTCTCACAGAAACGGATAACTGGTGCCAGAGCCATGGCCTAAAGTTAAATGCCAAGAAATGCATAGTCATACCCTTCGGGAAAAATAAGGTTACCCCTAGCTACCATATAGGTGGCAATCCACTGATCACAGAAGAAGTTATCAGGGACCTGGGAACCCAGGTTGACAGTAGCCTTTCATTCGACACTCATATTGCTAAAGTAGTTAGGAAGACCTTCTACATTGCCCACCTTATCATGAAGGGATTCACATCTAGATCAAGGGAAGTCATAGTCTCCCTATACTCATCACTCATCAGACCAATGATCGAGTACAATGCCCCATTCGGAATGTATCTGACCCGACACTTGCAGCAGCTGGAGAGGCCACAAAAGTTCCTCACCAAAAGGATAAAGGGTCTCAAAAATCTGTCTTATGCTGCCCAACTGAAAGAACTCCAGCTATATTCAGTTGCTTACCGCTTGCTCAGAGGTGACCTATGCCTGACATACAAGGCCATGTCAAACCCAGAGTTGATGAACATGCTTCATCTCAAAAAATCTAGATCCCTCAGAGCCACAAGGCCGGGAGACTTAAACCTCGACACGGTTATTAATAGGACGTGCTGGAGAGATAGATTCATCACCCAAAGACTCCCTATGCTATGGAACAAAATCCCGGTTTATGTGAGGCAGAGCACCTCGCTGGCCTTGTTCAAGAGGAATCTTGACCAATGGATGGGAGACCGCAGATACACCCCCAGGGGTTACCTCAGTGTCACTGCTCGACAGAGGCACAGTAAAATAATGGGCATAGTTTCTCCAAACTAAAGGGGTGGCGTAAGCCACAAAACTATGGGCTAGGCTTATAAATGCCCTCGGGCAGATAGCCTAGTATGAACCTATGAACCTATGAACCTATAACAGCAGTTTAGTTTATTTGGGATTTAGGATCAGACGATGTTCAGAAAGCCAGTTTTCTATTGTAATAAAGGTGGTCTGGGTAGCTGACCATAACTCTACTGGAGATGTGGCTGAGCAGATCAGAGTAGAGTCTTCAACATATTGGATACAGCTGACTTTTGGGATGACAGTATAAAGGTAGTTAATGAAGATGGAGAACAGCAAGGGCCCTAGTATAGAGCCTTGTAGTACTCTGAGGGTGTTAGGTAGAAGGTTAGGGAGTTTGTTCTGCCAGAGGCCAGCCTGCTGTCGACCATGCAGGTAGGATTGAAACCATTGGAAGGCTCCAGTATCTAGACAGAATATTTGCAGGGTGTAGATTACAAGTTGGTGATCAACCATATCGTATACCTTGGAAAGATCCAAAAAGAGGGCTGAAGATATATAATTAGTGTTGCAAGTATGGTTTATGGTGTTAGTAAAGGCTAGGAGGCCTGAAGTAGTGCTGTGATGAGGACGGAAGCCATGCTGAGTGTCTGCCATAAGGCGATTTTGGATTAGGTGGTGCATGAATTGTCTATGACTAAAGTTTACATAATCTTTGCAAGTGGAGAGAGTATAGCTATTGGCCTATAATTGGAGAATTCAGTAGAGCTGCCTCCTTTGTGAAGTGGGATTACATATGACATTTTCCAGATGGTGGGAAATTTAGATTCTACCATGGTTCGTTTGATTACCTTTGAGATGGGGTAAGCAATAGCATCATCTGATTTTGATAGGTACTCGGCAGGGAGTTGATCAGCAGAAATTGTAGTGGGTTTCACAGTTTCAATCAAGGTACAGAGAAGTGAAGTGGCGACTGGTTGGCAGCTGAATGCAAGTAGGTTTCTAGGGGTGCTACTTTCAGGACCAGGGGAGCTAGGAGGTAGATGGCTAGCTAGGGCCTGAAATGTCTCAGTAAAGAATTGGTCAAAACTATCAGGAACTTCTTCAGGGGTATTATCAATAGTAGCAGCAGGGATTGGGGTTGACGTTTGTCCAGGATGTAATATATATGACATGCCACCTGACAGGGTATGGCATTACTGGGTTCAGAGAGCCCAGTCCCCAGATTGGCTGTGTGGTGGCATCCCACATGTGTTGTACGTTCCTGGCCAAGGGTGATGGCTGACTGCATACATGTGGCAGCTGTGACACTGACACATGACTCCCATAAACCACAACTGGACCATAGAGGTGATTTACAGGTTACCTTTGCACATGCTACCCTAGTAGTGTGATTGCCATGGTGAGTACCAACACATAGGGCCAATGGGGAACAACATACTGAAGGTGTGTATGTGTGGGTGTACCGCTACTGTTTCATAGCACTGACATATATGACTGCACACGTGGGTAAATGCCAGGTAAGACATGTGCAATGTGTCACAGGCAACGTACATGCGTACAGGACAGACAGTGATGTTCTGTCATGTGTAAAGTTGACATACGTATCGTACGCTATGCAGATGTCACTAGGAGTCTACAGAAGCACTGTAACTCTGCATTGCAGGTGTAAGCAGTGTTCCAGGGAACCCAAGCGAACATGCATGCAAACAAAGCTACAGTAAACAGGGCTGGAAGTAGTGCATTGTACAACAAAGAAGGGGTAACAATAACAGTAAGTAACAATGCAAATATGTAGGCATTATCAACATGTACCCAGGAATACACAGCGCAGATGCCCATGGTAGAACTGATATGATGTCATAGTTATTTATGATTTGGATTACATTGGTACTGCACACATATCTACATGCGCGAACATCCACATGGCATAGTCGTTGTGGGCAACTTGACACCATTACTGTACATGTCCACCATTGCATATCACTACTTACGTTAGCTTTTCCCCTGTGCTACCCATGTATGCGGCTATCTGTTGACAACCTTACCACCGGCATGCAGTTATGTGCAGCTGTTATACTTTGGTATGTACTATGGGTGCAGATAACAATTCAGGACATTCATACAGTTACTGCAGCAGGCATGCTGGGATAAACACATAGTCATAGCAGCACACTGTACTGTTACCAACATGATACTACTAATACACTTCTATGTAGTCACCCTGTGCATCAGCAACGTGTTTACCTGTTCCCGCAATGATGTTGGAGATTGCAGGAGGTGGCACAGTGTCATCATATGCACAGGGTGTGGATTAGGTATGCCTGTGTCAGCCACTGATACCACCAATTGACATGTGCGTGTATGTGTGTTGGTGAGGGGCAGCAGTACAGGGTGGGGCAGTGTTGGTGCAGTGTGTGCATGTATGTGGTCACCCTAGGTGTTAACATTTCACATGTGTGCATGCACGCACACAGTTCCACCTCATGGCTGCCATATACAGGGGTTTGTGGACAGCCACAGACTGCACCTGGCAGGTCATACAGATCAGTGTCTGTGTGCACGGACATGGTACCTGTGCCTGGCAGGGGTGCTACGGACCGTATCCAGTACTAAGCCAGACTGCATACTGTCATCAGAAGCGGGAGTGTGTTGACTGGACACAGGTCCCTGTTGGGACTGTCCAGAGCCACGTGTATGTGGTCTCCTGGGGCGTTCCGATGACAGCACAGACCCAGCATTGCTGGGGCTGCTGCTGGCACTATGGGGGTGTGCGCGAGCCTGTTGTCGTCCGCGCCGACTGCCAGCTGCTGCTGTTGCCGGCATACAGCCACGTCGACGCCGCAAACGCCCACCATTGCCCTGGCTCATGGACATCTCGTTGTGGAACTGCTGTAATATGTCCCCACAACCTCTGTCTATGACATCGGTGAAGTTACGGATAGCATCCGCAATGTCACGCATACTGTCTGTTATGGCTGTGTGACATGCTCTCAGCTCCCTCAGACCCTGTCTGGTGTAGCTTTCCATATGTGACTGTGCCTGCATGACAGTCCGAAACATAGCTGAGGTTGACAGACCTCTTTGGGCACGTTGGCCAGAGGCAGTACGCCCACGGATGCTCCCACGAGAACCCATGGGCAACTGTCTGTGTGGTACCATCAGAGGACCCTGCCCATGGCTGCTGTGTGGGGACGCATGTGCCACAGGTACCACATTACCCTGGTCTATGCCCACTGTATCCTGTCCATCACCTAGGGACAATCGTGACAAAGGATGTACTGGCAGGATGACTGTGCGGAATGATGGGGTTGACAGCTGTGTATTGTCAATTGGCTGACCAATGGTGGACCCTGACACACCTTCCTGTACCATTACACAAATATCATCATTACCAGTACCCGTGGCACAGGATTCAGGTTCTCTGCTGCAGGACACCAGAGCAGCACCAGAACCTGTGGGAGGAAGACAGGAAACACAGTTTACAATCTCCAGACATTGTTACCAGTGATGCACTTCTACACACATGCACACATCCACACATGGACACATGCACACATGGACACAGGCACACATGCACACATGGACACAGGCACACATGCAGACATGCACACGTGGACACATGCACACAGGCACACATGCACGCATGCACACAGGCACACATGCACACATGCACACATGCACACATGCAGACGTGGACAAATGCAGACGTGGACACATGCACACATGCACACATGGATACATGCACACATGCACACGTGGCCACATGCACACATGGGCACATGCACACATGCACACGTGCACATGTGGACACAGGCACACATGCACACATGCACACATGCACACGTGGACACAGGCACACATGCACACATGCACACGTGGACACAGGCACACCTGCACATATGCACACATGCACACATGGGCACAGGCACACCTGCACACATGAAAACATGCACACCCCGCAGTATACACACAGAGCACTAATGAGTTACACTACTGTTACTAGCATTATCAGGATTATTATAGGTTATGTTAAACACACTCACCAGCATGGATGGCCTGCCTTGCTGTAACCACGGAGGGACCTGCAGAAATGATGAGATTAATGTCAGTGGGCACAACTGTGCCATTGATATTGCATATGATACAGTGTACAGAACAGTCAAGTGTACATATGGCATATTACCTGCACACTCCATGTCGTGCTGCTGTGTGGAACCAGCCTCCATCATAATGCAGGTGTACTGCTGCTGGTGTTCCGGGGCTGAAGCCACAACACTTAGGAGTAGCCCCTCCAGTCTGGTGAGGGGGGGATGTGTGGCCACCCCCACCTCCTGTGGCAACCTGTTGCCTGTGGATATCTGATGCACGCTGATCTGATGGACACTTCGGATTAAATCACTGCAGTGATGTCATACCTGCTCATATGTCCTGTTATGCATGCCAATATCATTTACCCTACGGACAAGGTCTTGCCACAGTGCAGCCCTCTCCTGCTGATTCTGACTGGTGCGGGAAAACAGGATGTCATACTCCCGCACCAGGCTCTGGTGGATCTCCTCGTCTTCCGCTGCAGAGTAGGTGTGGTTACGCTGATGCGCCATCTCCCTGGAAGAGAACACAAACAGGATATCAGCAGACTATGTCAGCAATATATGGCACACATACTATACATGATACTCATGTGTAGTGATATACTACTACTCGCATGTGTTGCATGTGTGTGTGTCATGGTGGATACACAGGTACATGGCCAGATATCAGTGCTCAGCCTACACCTGTGCAACAATACCTGCCACATTCCACACAACATAGTAGCATGCCCCATCGGTCAGCACACACTGACAGGTGCAATGCACAATCACACTCTGGGGGTTCATCCCAAGGTACTGTATGTGGGACACCGTCCACTACTGTGATGTGGACAGAAGTCACTTGGCCTGGATATACATATCCCACCACCACCACCAGCACAGTAGACTACTTTGATATGTATGCGATTAGACAGTTATTCACTTGCTGGGACTGAGATGGTATCCATGCAGCACACTGGGCCAGTGGAAGCCACAAGCCACACTGCTGACCCATTTGCAAATGCTTATCACGGACATGCCACGGATTGCATGGAACTTGCACACACATTTTTAACCCAGACCCTATGCACAAAGGTTAGGCATCCTGTCCGGTGGACCCCAGACAGAGGCAGATTGTATAACAATAGCAGGAGGCTACTGCAGGACAGAGCACATTCACATTAAGGGAAGGCATCTGTGGTCAGCACTGGTACTATGCTACGGTCTGTCATAACAACGGCCACGGCCTACTCTGGGAGGGAAATGGCCACAAACACTATTGATGACCACAAGGCCTTCTTCAGTTATGTTACACATATGGACGACATGCCTCAGATATGCTCTGTGTTAATACACACCTACTTAACATTCACCAAACACACAGATATTGGCAACAGTCTTGCAGACATGTTTGGTGCACATATCCCCCCTCCTTCTCCCCCACCAGTTGAAATATTTATCACAGCTGTATGTAACCTCCCTATCATCTCACATGTCCAGGTGAGGGCCGCCCTCAGCAGAGCAGAACACACAGCATCACTGTGACCTCATGGTATCCCTGGATGTGTGCTACCTGCACTCCAAGAGGAAATACAACCGCATATAACACTGATAATTTATCTTGGCCGTACTACAGGATATGTACCTGGACAGTGGCATACAGCGACAGTGGTCCCACACCACTAAGGAAGCACCTCAACTGACCCTGGGAACTACCACATCATATGCATAACTGGCCTGGTCTGCTAAGCTATCGAATTATGCAGTATGGGATGCATATGCAGTGATATTGGGTACCTGCAGACACTTGTTCCCAGCCAGTGTGCCTTTGTGATGGGCTAATCCTGCCTTTTGAACCTGGCTGACCTTTCAAAGCAGTCACTACAGCCATTGCTGGGGCAATGCACAGACAACTGCTGCCAGGATCATGGCCTAAGACTGATTGACATGTAATGTATGGTCATCCCCTTTTGGTGGAACTACGTACACACAACATATCACATGGACATACCTATAGATACAGACCTATGACACATTTGGAGGGTTCACAGTATGCACACTATTAACCTGCTACTTTGCATTACCTGTGTTTGTCGCAGCTGGTTGCGTTACCACTGCTTCTGCTTGCTGCTGCTACTGTCACTGTAGACAGCTTTGGGTGACAGAGTCACAGTGTATACTTTTTTTTTTTGGTTCTCTCTCTCTCTCTCTCTCTCACTTTTCTCTCTCCCTCTGTCTACTTTCAGATAGTGCAATGAATGTATTGCATGTGTGGAGTGTTAGTACTGGATGCTTTTGTAGGTATCTGCATAGGTCCATGTGATGGCCTCTACACCAATTGTAAGCCAGCATTTGCTAATTGCATACAGCCAGTTGTGTACTGATTGCAGTTCTCACTGTGATTTCAAGTCAGTGCTATAAAAGGGTATGTGGGATAGGTGTTGCCCTTTCAGATTGTAAGGGCGGGGACCATGCTGGTATGCTGTGGACAGTGTTCTGTTAGTGTAAATGTTAGTATCTCTCTCCTGATTCAGGCTGTGTTGTAGATTCACATGTCTCCATTCCTCTGTCATGTTCCCTGTAGTAAGTGTGTATGCACAATGACTCCTACAACTATATATAGATATATATTTATATATATATATATATATATATATATATATATATATATATATATATATATATATATGTACATATACATACATTTATATATGTACTTTAACTGGCATTATTATCTACAAGCTACCAACTAGCATGGCTGTTTGTGTTCACACAGTACTATTGTGGAAATCCAGTAGTTTTGACAGTAATTCTACATGACATGCTTTGGGTACTACACATCCTATATTCCCTTTACATTCATCCCTACTATTACATGTTATATTTATTTTAGCACAATGTTCTTGTATAAGAGTCATGGCTTAGTGGTAGGTCATACAGACTAGTGTTTCCTGGGTTCGGGACTGACATTGGCCTTTTATTTTGCTTTTGAACTGAGTAAAGGACCTGTCAGTCAAAGTGACTAAGGCACTTTTAAGCAGTTGTAACCGGGTTAGCGCTGGTTTGCGCGGAGCTCACGCATGCGCACTGGTGGTTAGCTCCACGCACACACGCGCACACCCGCTTACAACCGTTTACCAGTGCTTACTCTGGCGCACACCCGCGCTATTTTCTTTGAAAGAAATGAAAATGGGGAGACAGGAAAGTGGTGAAAAAGGGGTCACAAAGAGGGCAAGACAGTAGGGAAACAAGCTTGGGATTTGCAGGAGGGATGTAGGTAAGGCCCATAGCTGCCCATTTCTTCATCAGCAACAGCTGTGCATATGTATGTAATTTGGTGTGACATTTGAGACCTTCCACCCCTGAGAGAGGTGTCAGGACAACAAAAATACTTGTTGTACAGACAATTGTAATTGATAGATTCCATGTCCAGCAGACATGTGTGCGGAATGGGCAGCTATGTATGGGGCGTAATTTTTTTGTGGGTACAGAGTGCCCTTTTTTTTTTTTTTTTTTGCAGGTGAGAGTGATATGTCAGGTGAAGGAAGTCAGTACAGCTGGGGAGGTAGGTTGGGTAGGTAAACAGTCAAGACAAACAAGACTCATACAGGGGCGGTGTATGACACGTGTGGGGGGGTTACACAATTGACAGGGATGGAGGTTTGGATATCCAGAGCCCATGAGCCCACAGATGGCAACAGTGGAACTGATATCCCCACCCATAGGCAGTTGCCACTGTTCCTTCACTGCCCAGGATGGGGCTGTGCTGGGGGCTGTGTAGGCTGGGCAACAGGCATGCCCATTAGTTGCACCACCCGTGCCTCAAGCTGGCGTAGGGGCTCGAGAACAGAGTCCCGAATCTCCCTACGCACCACAGTCCAGACGCTACGGAGGGTGAGTGGTGGTTCTCCTCCAGCCACACTTGCAGAGGGGGGGCGAGCCCCATCCCCTGCAGCACTTCCACCCGCAGGTGGCACAGGGCCACTGGAGGAGGGTCCAGACTCGGAACTAGTGCCAAGTGCACTTGCCAGCTGAGGTGGGAGATGTGGGTCCGCTGGAACCCGCCTTCCCTGTCGTCCTATGTTTTGCATTATGTCATGACAGTTTGGGTTAGTGACATATAATACCATTCACAATTAGTTGTAACAGCATGCATTAGTATTCCCATTAACCAAACATCCAGATATTCACACCATTGAACAGCGTGTATAACACATGCATAATTTGAACAGAAATACACAGTCCAACAACATGCAGGGTTAATTGATGGCAACAGGCCATCAGGTTTGGATGTATGAACAGGGCAGATGCATCATCGGACATGCAAATATATATGACCCAACAGGACAAATGTCCAGGGGTGTTAATTGTGATTGCACATACCATTTTCACGTGGAATGGGTTATATGTGGTTATAGGGTGGGGTGAAGAAAATAATATTAACACCTTCAAATACCAATACATATGCTGTACATTTCTAATAGCTACAAATATATACACACTACTGTTCTAACTACAGTTTCCTATATGATAACTATTTCAACTTGGTGATAGGACTGCTACTGCAACATCAATATACATTTTATTGTTCTTCATACACATTCATATCTAGCTTTGTTCAGCTACATCATCCTGCTACATTTGCTTTATATAGCTGTAGACAAGTGTGAATGTTTGGTATATCAGACAATCATACCATCTGCATATTGCAGACTGAGAGCAACATATCCAGATTTTGGGATACACATTCCAGATGCAGCAACACTTTGAACAGATTTCACTGTTTGGTTTTGATTCTCACATGCATTTAATTCTGTCCTGACTGCAGTATACTTTATTCAGGGGTTATTACTACTGTATTGCTGGATTCATGCCACTTTCTCACACTCTCTCACTTGCTTTCATTTTACTATTCAGGATGGTACTTACTTCTAGGCTTTATTGACATGTTTTACCTGTAGTTATTACAATCCTTACCAGCAGTCTCACTTCTGTCATGTTTCAGTATTTCAACAGGGATATATTTCACACGTGATTTCATCATCTTCTGCGGCTATACTTTTCAGCCTGCTGCAGGTTGTGTACTATTTTCTTACAGGTGGGGCATTTTTATTTCAGAATTTATGTCAGACAGTTTCATTTTTTGGTTTAACTTACAGGCTGAAACACACTTTTGTAATCAAGCAATACTTGCAGACACGTTCACACTGTTACTTGCACATTCTATTCCTTAGTGACTACACTGCACTCTTTTGCTGACTGTCATACTTTTATATTTCTTTACAGTTACTGGTAGTGGATTACTGACCTGCCTGGTGGCGCAACCGCACCAGCCTATCACCATAGGCTCTGCGGTTCACAGAACGGACACCTGCAGCTGTAATATAAATGAAGTAATATTGGAATACACATCTCCATAATATCAGCTAGTTTAATTTCTTACATACATAATTAAATGTAACTTACTCAGTAGTGGGGCGTTGGGCATTTGCCGGGCCTCCTGGATCCAAAGGTTCAGTTGGTCCTGCTTGCGTCTTTTCAGGTCCGCATGGTGGTGACGGACCTGCTCACCAGTCCTTGGAATCCCTGTGGCACTGGTGAGATCATGAGACAACCGGTCCCATGCCTCAGCCCTGTATGCTCCCCAGAGGACCTGGCCCTGCATGAGTTGGGCCTCATGATTGTGGACTAGGAGCCAGACCATGTACCTGGACTCCTCAATGCCCCACCTCTGTGCTCAAAAGCAACTACCCTCTCCTACTCCTGTCATTCTGCCTGCAGTTCAGTTCTACAATCGTTTATGCTGTGTATTCCCACCTATGGGGCTTATATAGTCCGTTTTTCCCACACATATCTGTGATTGGCCATTTTGGAATTGTATCAACTTTGGTAAACCTGTATTGTCATGCTCCAGTTTGTATTCATTCCTATATATTAGCTATTATTGCATTTCTAGGTACTGCTGTCATGGCTTAGTGGTTTGGTACCTTGACTATGGTGTATAGTATCCTGGGTTCGAACTTGGCCACTGCTTTTTATTTTTCATGACTGTCTAGACATGCTGAGGGGTGTGTCTGTGTAAAGGCAGTTTTGATATGGCTTGCTCAACGTTGTCCGTTGGTTAGCTTGTTTGCGCGGTGCGCAGCTCCGCGCAAACGGGGTATGCTGGTTTAAGCCTCATTTGGCTATTGGCACGCATATTACGCTCAGCTCAGCTAGGGGCACTTAAATTCAGAGTGTTACACCACTGCTCAGCTACAGGCACTCATTTTGCACCAGTTAAACCACTGCTCACATACAGGCAGATGCACTCACCCTGTTAAACTGTAGCTCAGCTATGGGCACATCTGGCATTTTTTATTCTTTTGTTACCTCACATTTCTTCAATATAAATGGGCTATTTCATTACATTTTACATAAAATGTGGTTTTATGTGTACATATTTGTCAGGGACTTGTTTCGTGCTTATTTTGCTAAAAATAAAAATTGGTGTTGTGGGGGCTCGAACCATGAATGCCTGCTCTTCAGCCAACATCTGTGCCGCTACACTATTGCTTCCTGGCTTATTTTGAATATTTAGTTCTTATATGCTTTATCACTGACTGCTAACTGTAGCTGCGCTACGGGCACGCCCGCGCAAACGAGCGCACTCACGGTTAAACATTTTTACAATTTAAAAAAAATATATAACATGTTTATTTATATGTTTTCTGTTCATAGTCTGTGGGGGCATGTGTTGTGTTCTATTTATTCACATTTCCATGGACTCTGTCATGGGTGTTTACTTTGGGCACTTTTCTTCTTCTGGGGGCGTGTCCGCTTACAGGGTTCGGCCTACGGACACGCCCCCTACTGTCTTTCACGGACCGTGTTAGCCTTAGGTGTGATTCAGCATGCTCTCATGAATATGCAAAGCATGCTGACATCACTCCGTTTAACTGCAGCCTCCGTGTATGAGTTATAACTCTTACACGGAGGCTTTGTGAATCCTGCCCAATGTCTTTTTAAACATGTGAGTATGTCTTACAATGTATGATTAAAAGTTATTACAGCATGAGCTTCTCTGTGGTGAGCTAAGATAATCAACTCGTCTTTAAAGTTTTATTTATATTGCCAAATGTTCAAATCTTGACATCTGTTATACAGTAGTGCAATTATTCTCCATAATTATAGTACTTGTGTAAGCGTGTGCTACACATGTTATCAACAAACCACCATCCTTGTGTCACCATCATGATTCCAATTTCCTGCAGCTTCTTTAACCACATGTATTCAGATCTGTTGGTTATTGTCACTCCTCCATCTTCTCTATCCCTGCATCAATCACTTCATGGTACAGAGAAAGGCACATTCTGAATGAGGAAACAAGTAATACAAACACTTCATAAAGATGTTCATAAATGTGCCATAAAACAAACTCTTATGTGTCCTTCCATCTCTGTGTCCCTCCTCAGCTCTTCTGCCTTATCACATTATACTGTAACATGTTTAGTAGGCTGATGGATGAAGTGTACATCTTATATCATTTGGCTCCTATCCTCACTGTGAGGAAGCATAATGGCCACAAGATATCCTTCTCTGCACACATAGGATGTGAGTCATGATAATTATTTCAAAATGCCAATCATCCTTATCATGTTTAACAAATTGTACACCCAATTAACTTGTGATTTTCCTTGAAGTGTGACTAATTTATATTAGGTATAAAAGTTTGTTTCAGTACGCATTACTGACACAGGTTGGACAATCAACATATTTAGGATAGTCATTCATAAGTAGTATTACAGTCAAGATCAAATTTTTTTATAATAATCACTTTCTGACATCCTTTGTAAAATGATCTGTATGCATTACCTGAACCCTTCTCCACCACTCCTTTTTCATCTAGCTCACTGCACTTACACCTGGTGTCACTAAAAAAGTCAGGTGACAAGTGGATTTTCTCCACTCAGCACTGTCCAGAGTGCTGACAGCAGTGCATCTCCACTAAATCTGTTTGCACTACAGAAGGCTGATCAAATTAAAAGTTTTTCACTTTTTTTCTTTCAGCAGTGAACCCTGTTTTATTGCCATCTAACATCACAGAAATGGAGACAGCAATCACAACAATTAATTTTTGAGTAAAGCTTTGTCCCTAACATGTCAAAGGTAGAGTCTAACATACAAAGCGTATATCTGCAAGACACTGAGCAGGTACTGCCATGACAAATGTTGACATCATGGCACATTATACATTAACATAACACAGATCTGTTCTACATTTAATCACAATCAGATCATTTTCTATCTGCTCCTTATTTGTGCCAGGGTTGACAGGAAGCATCACTGAACACTGCTACTTCACATTCCAAGTTCAGCACATCAAAGTAAAATCACGCATGTGCTAATATTTTGCCAACATCCACACCAATGAGTTTCTCAACATTGTACTTTGGGAAGAGATTATGAACAGATATATGTATTGTTACTGGATGTTATTACTTCATTACATGGAAGTGATGTACTGTACCCAAGTGAACTGTATTGGTTAGCTGACCACTTCATTCTGGACTGTTAAATCTGCACTGAAGCACAACACTTGCAAATAAGACACAGCCACATAGAGCCTTGGCACACATACTTCATCATTACTTAGCCCTAACGATATACAGCCACATAGAGCCTTGGCATACATACTTCATTATGTAGCCCTAATGATGTACAACCACATAGAGCCTTGGCACACATACTTCATTACTTAGCCCTAATGATATACAACCACATAGAGTCTTGGCACACATACTTTGTCATTACTGAGCCCTAATGATATGCACCCACATAGAGCCTTGGTACACACACTTCATCATTACTGAGCACTAATGATATACAATCACACAGAGCCTTGGCACACATACTTCATTACTTAGCCCTAATGATATACACCCACATACAGCCTTGGCACACATACTTCGTCATAACTTAGCCCTAATGATATACAATCACATAGAGCCTTGGCAACACATACTTAGCCCTAATGATATACAGCCACATAGGGCCTTGGCACACGTACTTCATCATTACTTAGCCCTAATTATATACAGCCACATAGAGCCTTGGCACACATACATTATTACTTAGCCCTAATGATATACAACCACATAGAGCTTTGGCACACATACTCCATCATTACTTAATCCTAATGATATACAACCACATAGAGCCTTGGCACATATACTCCATCATTACTTAGTCCTAATGATATACAACCACATAGCACCTTGGCACACATATTTCATCAGTACTTAGCCCTAATGATACACAACCACATAGAGCCTTGGCACATATACTTCATCATTACTTAGCCATAATGATATACAACCACATAGGGCCTTGGTACACATACTTCATCATTACTTATCCCTAATGACATACAGCCACATAGAGCTTTGGCACACATACTTCAATTACTTAGCACCAATGATATACATCCACATAGTGCCTTGGCACACATACTTCATCATTACTTAGCCCTACTGCATTGGAACATTAAGGATTGTTTTGCATTGACATTGCACATTGCCGCTTCATATGCAAATGCCATTGCTAATAACAGTAGCATTCATTAATGTTTACATACCATCATCCTAACTTGATGAGTCATAAATGCTTCATTGTCCATCCTCTGTTTCACAACTGTGTGTGTGTGTCTCATCTACATAACTTCATGTGAAATAGGTACTTGGCAGTCATAGTTCTGCAATATACATTAATGACAACATAGCTGACCTACGTTAGCAGGATGCATTTAGTAATCATCAGAAGATTACACTTACTCTTTCATATCAATAAACATGGCTTTGCACAAAAACTTCCAATAACACACTATCTTCTATGACACACAATGATAACTTAATCTATGCACACTGCACTATCACACTATTGAAGTCAAACTTCTCCTGTGGTACTTGAGTTATGTACTGTATCCTCTAGATTGTATAACTAGATAGGTATGGTGTTCTAATTGTTCAACTTGTGTGTGTGTGTGGGGGGGGGTTGTGTGTACAGCCAGTTAAGCATGACCTTATGTACTACTAGCTTCACTAAACTAGCAGTCTGCAGAAACTTTTACACTGGAGCGTGAATCCATATCACTGTCATACACTCTCCCAACATCATCTCTGCAACACAATGATGATCTCAGCCTCTATAAAGTATACTCATACAGAGTAAAAAGTCAGACTTCTGTGGTGGTGCTTGCATTAAGTACCATGTTCTCTAGGTTTTGTTACTAGATAGGAAGGGGATTCTAATTTCACAGCAGTCAACTTGTGTGTGGTGAGTTGTTCATACAGTCAGGTAAGCAGAACCTTACATACTACAGATCTCACTCAACTAGCAGTCTGAATAAACTTTTACACTGGAGGGTAACTATGCCTCAATTAACATATCCTTCTCCCAACATCATCTTCTGTGCAATATGATGGTGTCATCCTCTATAAAGTGTACTGCCACAGTGTAGATGTTAGATTTCTTTGGTGATGCTTGCATTAAGATAGGTAGGGAGTTGTAATCTTAAAGCAGTCAAATTGTGTGTGTGATAGTATAGCCATAAGAACACCGGAAGTTTAATTAAACATGCATTTTGATGGCTAGTTGAATATCACCTCCCTTTTCCATCACTGTACAAACATGTACTTTCTGCAACACTCTGATGAGATAATCCTTTCAAAAATGCACTCTTACACTCCTAAAGTCAGACGTCTCCTGTGCTGCATGTGTATAATACACTTGTATATAAACTGTGTGAGTATACAAGTAGGGAGTTTGAATACAGCAGTGAGAACCTCATGACTGTGTGTGTGTAAGTGTAAAAGTATCCAGGAGTGTCTTACACATGTTTGTGTTAACATTTAGAATCTGATATAGCTGTATAAGTCAGACTTGCAAACACATGTCCTTTGCAAGACAACAACTGATGTCATCCCTTCAGAGATGCAATCTGGCTCACATGAAGTTAGACTTCTTCTGTGGCATGTACCTATAATGCACTTGTGTGTAGACTGCATGATTACACAGGCAGAGAGCATAAATACAGGACTGACTGTCTTCTGAGATTGTGTGTTTCTTACTCTTACTGTGCAGATCAGGCTGCAAATAAATATGTGATGTATATCTGTACAGTGTGTTGTGCAATCACTTTTAGCAAAAACATAGATGCAATACACAATGATGATGTTACCTATTGAAATGTGCATTGCCACAGTGGCAAAAGAAATCTCGAGTGGTGCTTACATTTTAGCAAACTTGTAGTTTTGTTATTAGGTATATATATTCAAATCCCTACATCATTGCTTGCTCTCAGTGTACTTTGATAACAGTGTTGTCACCAGCACATGCTATTTTTATGTCTAGATGTCATTTCCTCTTACAAGACTTTATTCTAATTTTCATTTTTAAATGCAGTATAAGACTGATGCTGTCATTTGTTTGGATTTTCCTTCCATATCAGTTGTATTAAGATACCTCCTCAGGACTGAGGACATGAGACAATGTAATGTATTTGTTGCCTAGCTAAGGTGTGTGTTCTAAAATGGGATTATATTCACAGTGTACATAATTGTGCTGTTCCACCATCAGAGTGAGAACAGCAATATGCCACAGGTGTGTTTGGGTATACCTAGCATCAAGCAATGTTATCTGGCAAACAGCAAGATTATTTCGAAGTAATTACAAGGACATGTATTCTATGATTGATTAACATGATGTAATACTTTTACATACCAAAATATATCATAATTGGTGATGCACTTATACCTTGGCACATCCATTGATCCCACTACTGTGTTAATTTTCTCAACACTTAGTCAAGTGTAAAAACCAGCAATGAGTGATTGTAACCCTTTGTGTCCATAACTGTTCTGCAGGGATGACATCCTCCTCAACTCTAATGTGTCTGTATAGAGTGGTAGATGCCTCCCCCATGCATTTTATCAAATAAAAAGTATGGACAAATAAAGTACAGCTGATTGAATGACTTCACATAGGTGGAGTTCTAGAGCTGTGATGACACTTCTACTGCGACACATGTGATTTATAACCATATTGTTAGCTGGAGGAGTTGTATAGCTTAAAGTTCATTTCTAACATAGGGAATCATTTTGTGTGAACATACTGACATCACACAACAACCATTATATCACATCAGTATTAGCCCCTGATATGTTGCACAAATACATGTGAACATATGTTTGGATTTCATGGGCATAGAAAATTGTTCCGCCAATGTCATGGTGAAAGTGCTCCAGTGGCACATGCACTGAGTGGTGCATTGTACACAAGTGTGCTCCAATTCAGTTACAGAGAAACCTTCCTTGACCAAGGATCATTGATATAGGAGTGATAACAATTGTGTACACATGAGCATGTTCAGTTAATAGCCATCAGTCTGACATGCTGATGCTACATTCATTATCAGGGATCCTTTCTTAATTCACACATTAATTTCAATTGCTTGTGGTAATATCCATTGCTATCTCGTATGGCAGATGCAGACAATACAGATCTTTGTGGAATAAATTTAATCACAGTGTGATGTTTGTATCTTATAGTATCTATCTGCCTGATAATTGCATCAGGCAGGAGTGCCTTAGGCAAGAGTATTACACATGGCACATTCTGCTCTCACATTTGTAATTCCACACACACCTACATATCAGATCCATACCAATTTGAATATGAAAGTCTCTTCAACTATATTTGCTCAGGAAGTGTGACCACCATTAATAATCATGACATACATTGTATACATTTATATTACAAAATTGTCTTTGAGACATAAGCGCATTAAACAAATTATCTTAGTACAATCTGAACATTCACCCTCCCCTCTAACATATTTCTGTATTCATATGAATGATTTCTGTACACATTGCCCTCAGTACATTTTCTCTGATGTAGGCAGTTAACACACAGCTCAGTGGTAACATTGATGCAGTTCTTCAATATAACATGTTGGAAAGCAAGAATGGCTCATAAGCCAAAATCTCATTTTTAAGAATCTAACTTATGGCATCAGTGTTATCACTGAACTGTGTATTAACTGCATACAACACAGAAATAGGCATAACACATGTGTGTGGAAGGTCATCCTTGAAGGAAAATATGCACTTTAATTTTCTAAGTGGTATGGCTCTCATATGTAGGGAAAGTTAGGCAAAGTAACATTGGAACATTGGAACATTGTAACAGAAGGGAGTATATGAAATATAAATATGATTAACATGTTCAGTTGAGATGGCAATTAACAAGGACGGTACATACATTAGGGGATATCACATAACAGATGCATGCTCATTTTTCTCGACATTTTCATTTATGTGTTTATACAGAGTGAGATCATGGTCAAATGGGACCTGAGGCAGGGTAATGAATGAGGACTCCCCTCAGTCATGCGGTGTCCATTACTTGCCTAGCTCTCCAAGTTACCACAAACACTGTTCAAACCTGTCAGTGTGCATACGGTTTTCTTCTTTACTTCTACAATGATTACAGATATTTGTTTTTAATTTAAAACTTTAATTTTAAATTTTATCCTACAGATACTTACAGCAATTTGCTAAACAAAACAGTAAAGTCTCACAATGAAACATACTTACCCCTACCAGAATCTTGAATCTAACCCTAAAGCTGTCACCCCTGTCTAACCCTAACCTTTGCTCCCTAGCTCTAAACTTCCTTTCCCACTCCCTACTCCTAAATTTCCTTATTGTTCCTGAAACATAAAATGTCCCTCCTGCTCCTAAACCTAAATTGCCTGATAGCTTCATAAACCTAGATGTCTACACCTGCTCCATAAGCCTAAGGCTCTGCTCCTTCTCCCACAATTTCTAACTCTTAACTCCTTTTCCACTTCCTGACCATAAGCCTACATCCCTCAGAAAACAAGTTAGCAGTGTAAGTGCAAAACATAGTCTTTCTCTTCTACTGCTAAACTGCAGGTGCATTATGTTGGCAAACACCTGCAATGAAGTACCAATTGAGCAAGCAAGGTTTGACCCCAAATAAAGGATGATTCTTTACTTGCCCTAGATAAACTTACACAATTCAGTATTTCCCTATTCACGACTGTCATCTTGGAATTTTCGTCTTTGTGCTTGTCGGATTTCGGGAATACAAAGCAGACCCATATGTGTATATATATATATATATATATATATATATATATATATATATATATATATATATATATTTATGGTTTACTATCACATTGTTTGATCAACATATGTGCAAAACTCAGCAGAACCGTAAGTGCTATTACTACATAGCCGAACCTTACAATAGTGAACATTCGCTATAGCAAGGTTCGACATTGTAGTGAAGATCGCACTGTAGTGGGGATCAGGAAATGTATCCTTTCCCTCAGTGTAGTGCGATCTCAGAGTTTGTATATTTAAGTAGGGGAGTGTGGGGGGCATTTTACAATGTTGAGCGGATGTGACCATTTCAGCAAAGTTGGCATATTTGACATTCGAATTAACTGAAATGCTTAGTTCGGCATTTATTGTGTTCGGTGTTCTGATTTCTGAACATACCTCTCAACCTGGAAACATCAAAAATCTTGACAAGACCCATGAACAAATAGGTACGAATCTGTACACTGATTAAAATAACATTTGCATATATAATTATGTAACCCCACCCACTTTAATGGAATTGTGGGATACCAACTTTCAAATGCAACCTGAAGAGCAGACAACCAAAATATGGGACCAGAGTCCACCTGCAGCCATTCCAATGTCCCATTACCTGACTATTTTGCCCCACTTACCATAAAAACTAATGTGTGCATACTGCTTTACTTCTACAATGATTATTTGGATTGTATTTTTACAGCCCAATGCACAAACACTAATAGACATCTGCTAAACAAAGCAACACTGTCTCACAATGAAAATAGACTTGGCATTAAAACTTCTCTGCCCTTGAAACTCACATTCATTGAAACAGCATTGAAACAACACCACATCCAAAGAACCTGCATCTGGCCAGTGTTGGATAAATATTACCTTTAGGTTGTTTTCAAATCACTGGCCCCTTGCACACAAAACAAAAAAACACTTGTTCTTTGATACACCTTCCTGACTTTATTAAATTATATTCCTTGTATAATACAGCACACTTGTTAGACAGAGCGCATTTTAAATTTATGGTTTGAACATTTTTCCAGTTGGCTGTAGGCAATGTCCCCATGACGGCTGTCTGGAATACTACCATGCTGCAGTCCAGCACCTGCCCTGTTGTGTGGAATAAGTATGGTGGTGATTCTGCAGGATGGCATGGGGAGTTACAAAATATCTAACAGGAAACTGCACAGGCATTAGTCACAACTGTGAAACTGCAAAGGCATTAGTCACAACTGGGCTAGAGTTTTATATGATGAGAGATCAGAATGTTTGTTGCACAGCTGCCTATAAACATTGTACTGCAGATCAAATATTTGAGAGAAAACTATTACGTACTCTTTTTGTGATATATTGTTATACAATAAAAATATTTTTCAGTGGGGTGGTATGTGCTTTGAGGAACTGCAGAGTATGTAATGTGGTGATGCAGTATTTCAGAGCCATTAGTGATGGGCAAAAGACTTTACTCTGAGAAGCAGAAGAAGAGGAAACTGTAGCATATCATCTATATAATGTAATTTCAGGAGTGATCCTTAAGTACTGCTAGGTTAAGTACCTTCTTCAATTACCCAACAATTTAACTAGAGCTGCACAAATGTAGAAAATAATTTTGTGCTGTCTTTGATTCATGAAAAAGAAACCTTTCTTCTCCAAGCGTCCTACTTGCAACCTCAGATGTTGGGAAACAAGAGTCAGACATCGGACAGGAGAAAACGCTTAATAAAACTGTTCTAAATACCGAAATAATGCAATGCTTAAGAATGTAGTATGCCCTGCTCATAGTATTAAACTGAAATAACAACGGTGATAATGACGTGAGAAAAAGGTTAAAGCACCAAGGTGTCTGATCACTTGTGTGCTCAAACTGACAATTGCTCTAAAGTATTTGTTAACTTACATGTAGCAAATAAAATACATAAATAGCTCTTTATACAAATGTTTAGCTGGTTGAAACTCAAGAGGAAAAAAATACTGCATGCCCAAAGTTCTGCCTATAATCAGTGTTATACTCAAGCAAAAATTAAATCTGAATAGAAGAAAAAGGCTATGTCACACTGCAAACTTTTCCATTTGTGCCAGTTGTTTGTCTTTCGGCTTAGGGGTCGCCACAGTGGAACTCTGGTCCACTAATGACTGGCAGTTGTTTTTTATGGTGTCAAGTTGCCAGCCCGATGGCCAACCTTCAACAAAGGCACGCCCATTCAACGCATGTCTTTCGAATGCCCACTCAACCACGGGGAGGACATGCAGACTCCACACAGAAAGCACTCCCAACCCAAGCCGAGAATAGAACGGGAGAACCTCTTGCTGTGAGGCAACAATGCTACCGCTGCACCACCGTGGAATACTTTCCATTTGTGCCAGTAACAACAGTTATTGTTATTGACATATACAGTTAAAGCTGATGAAATATGCCCTATCAAAATCTAAAACAGAGATAAATAATCAGTTGATGCTGTTAGGACAAAGTATCCTGAAAAAGTATTCAAAACACATGAAAACTTTTAATTGTTTCACACAATAAATGAGAATGCCAAGATAAAAGCAGCCAGCTCAGCTTGTGCAGACAGAGATAAAATAAAAATTCCATAGAGTAAAAGCATTATTTAAAAACTAAAGAACTAACTTAAAAGAAACAACAGTAAGGTCTTGGCCTTTTACGGGACCTGTCACATACTTTGCAACATGCATGATGATGCACTAAGCCATTTACAAATGCATGATTAGTTACTTCTCTGAAGTCAAAGATCAAACAACTGCACTATTCAACTCAGGAAGTGCATGAAGGTAAACCGAGTAAAGTAAAACAAAAGTAACAGTTTAAGCAGGTAGCTACAGCAGTCTCTGCATTCCAGTAAGGCAGGTGAGTGTGCACTCGTGCACACACACACTCCATTCATCTAAAATAAAATATTTCCAAAAATAAAGTTTCCTGTTTCAGGATAAAATAAAGGTTTCTTTTCCTTACTTCAGGTACATTCCTGGCCTGCTCACATTTGAACAGCCAGCCCTTCCATTCATGAATACAAATCCTCTCCATTCAGAATAACATAAAGGTCTGCCATGCCCTTCCTGCGCGCAGAGCATTTGAACAGCCAGGCCAGCCCTTGAACCCATGCTTGAAATGCGTGCACAATGTGAGCCCCTTCAGCTCAATTTTGGCTGGCTGGTACCCTGATGGAGTTGATGTCATCGCACAATGAAGGAGTGCCGCTCAGGAATCGTGGCACTCGATCAGTTGGACCCCAAAACTCAGTAAAAACTGAGTAATTCGGTACGGTTGGGAGGTATGTTTCAGAACAAGTTGTTCGAACCTCCTCACACTTGAACACAGTGCATTCGAGTATATGATAGTAAACCTATATATATAACATATATATATATATATATATATATATATATATATATATATATATATATATATATATATATATATATATTATATATATAGATATACACACACACACACACACACACACACACACACACACACACACACACACACACACACACACACGCCTATATATATTTAAACATAGACTGGGAACATCACTCAAGCCCCAACACCCTAGCCCAAAGGTTCCTGGAGTTCATAAACTCAAATGCTATGGAACAACTAGTCACCTTTCCCACAAGAGGAGAAAATATACTAGACCTGATCATCACAAACATGGGGACAAAATGCTCCACACCGAAAGTATATCCCTCATTGGTGAGATCAGACCATAAATTAATCTCACTGGAGATCCACATCCCGCCCCCAACCCCAGCAAAAAAGTCCACAGTGAAGAACTTCTCAAAAGCAAACTTCACACTTCTTAAGACTGGAGTGGTATCCTTCAAGGCCCCCGAGCCAGTGGAAACCACAACCCATGCTGCTGAAACCCTTACAAATGCCTTCTATGAGCACCTCCAGGAATGTATGGATCAAGCAATCCCTAATAAAATCAAGACCCTTTCCACCAAAGGCAGGCACCCGGTCTGGTGGACCCCAGCCATAAACAAACTCTACAACAAGAGGAGAAAGCTACTACATGACAGAGCAAAATCCCTAAAAGGGAAGGCATCTCTGATCACTACTAGCAAAAAAACTACAATCACTCATAAAATCATCCAAGGCCAACTTTGTGAGAAAAATCGCTAATGACACAAAAGACCATCATAAGGCCTTCTTTAGCTATGTTAGAAACCTGGGTGGAAACTCCCAGATATGCTCAGAATTAGTCCAAAATGATACAAAAATCACTGAACCCACAGACATTGCCAACATACTGGCAGACAAGTTCAGTGCAAATTTCTCCCCTCCCTCCCCCCCAAAA
>NC_056725.1:1130075867-1130163367 GCF_019279795.1 Protopterus annectens | reverse complement strand
GTATGAATGCTTTTTTCAAGAATTGTAGAGAGGGGGGAATAGGCTGGTAATTGGATGGGTCTGTGTAGTTTCTACCTTTGTATAAGGGAATGGTATAGAAAGATTGCCACAGGGTAGGCACAGTGCATTCTTGGATAGATCTGTTAATAATAGTAGATACTGGGAATTCTATTGAGTCAGCTACTAATTTTAAGAAAACTGGAGGTAAGTTGTCAGTGGAGGGGGAGCAGGCTTTTAGCTTTAGAAGAAGAGCTCGGATGAATGATGTGGAGACAGGTTGTAGGGAGAAGGAATTGTTGTCAGGTAAGTTGAGAGGGGTAGGTGGAGGAGTAGTGTTGCTACTAGATGATAAGAGAGTCTGCACAGTATTGATAAAGTGAGTATTTAGTGGTGTAGCTGTTTCTTGGTCAGATGTATTTGGGTAGGGAGAGGGAGTAGAGGGGTGGCCAGGAGAGAGAATATTGTTAATGGCTGACCAGAATTTCTGAGGGTTTGATTTGCTGTTTGTTAGATCAGAGTTAAAAGAAGGACTTTTTGTCTAGGTTGATTTGTTTTTTAGTTAGATTTCTGAGTTGTCTGTATTCTTGGAGGAGGGGTAGTTGCTTGGATTTCATCCATGCTTTCCATGCCTTGTCTCTTTGGAGCATAAGGGATCTAGAATCTTTAGAAAGCCACGGGGCATAATTAGCTTTTACTCTAACCTTTCTGGAGGGAGCAAGGGAATTAAGGCTGTTTAAGAATATGTTACTGACGCTAGATACAGCATCATTTACAGGGATATTAGTCGGACAAGACCAGTTGATGGAGGATAAGATGGAGTTGAATTCTGTAGTATTAAAGTATGGCAGTGTCTGAACAGGTTTGATTTATTTGGTGGGGAGGTATATCTACAAATAGAGGTAGGTAGGTGGTCACTAAGGTGATCTGGTAGTGTAGAGGGTTGGTGATACAGTTTAGGGGAGTTGGTTAGTATCCAGACAATTATGGAGTTGGATAATGAACTTTTATGGATTCTGGTGGGAGAGGTTACAAGTTGGTGAAAATCATGCAGATTAATGCTATTTTGAGGGGAGTCAGTTTTGCGTTTGGCCCAGTCAAGGTTAGTATCACCTAGAATGAGGGTTTCATATGGTATGTTTTGAGAGAACCAGGAGATGATTTTCTCTAAGGTGGGTAAGTTATTTCCTGGGGGGATGTAGACTGAGGAAATGGCTATTTTCTTGTGAGGATTAAGATGGCATTTAGCGATGAGAAGTTCAGCAGGGTGAAAATCAGGGATAGGTGAGGGGAAGGGAGAGAGCTTTAGGTTGTTTGAGTGAAGGATGGCAACACCGCCACCTTTTTTAGATAGTCTGTCTAAATGATAAATAGTGTAGCCTGGTGGGAGGATTTCATATTTTGTAACATGTGGCTCAAGCAAGGTTTCAGATAGGCATAGTATGTGAGGGGTCTTCTGGGCAATCCAAGCATGAAGCTCAGTCAGTGATTTTATTGTTTAGACTTTGTATGTTTAGAGAGTATATATATATATATATATATATATATATATATATATATATATATACATATACATATTATGGATATATACATATGAATTTAAACATATATATATATATATATATATATATATATATATATATATATATATATATATATATATATGGAGATATATATATATATATATATATATGGGTGTGTGTGTGTGTGGGGTGTATATTTACATATATATATATATATATATATATATATATATATATATATATATATATATTTATTTAATTATTAACATTTGTTAACCGGGTTGGTCCAGCTGGGCTTGTGGCCCATTTTCAGTGGACACCAGAGCAGAAAAGCTTTTATATATATATATATATATATATATATATATATATATATATATATATATATATATATATATATACCTAAAACAAAATAACCAGCATCACCACAATGGTATGAAGGATAAAAAAAGTTTAATAAAAATAAACTAATGTAAAACAATCCAGAATGAGAAGACATAACTGCTTTCGAGTATTTAACCCTTAATCAGATCTAATTATTCAAACATCAAACACATACACATGCACACACACACACATACACACATACACACATACACACATACACACAGACAGACCAAGACACACACACACACACACACACACACACACACACACACACACACACACACACACACACACATATCTATATATATATATATATATATATATATATATATATATATATATATATTTTACAGATATAGATAGGTATAGTAAGATACAGCTGTATAGAAAGATATATATCAATTTTATTTTCATTTTTTATTTTACATTTGTTGACCGGGCTAGTCTAGCTGGAGATATTTCCATTTTCAGTAGAGGCCCGGGGAGAAAAGCTCCACAGAGAATACATAAAGAAAAACATCATAGTGTTTGTAAGAAAGTTAGTAAAAGACAAAAACTAACAACTTTACAATATAATATTATTACTAAATGAATTAATTACTACCACACACAGTTGCAGTCCAAAAAACCTTATACAAAGATAAAATACTTTGTATGATAATGATACTAAATGAATTAATTACTACCACACACAGTTACAGTCCAAAAAAGAGAAAAAAAAATTTACAAAGATAAAAAAATACTTTGTATTATAAAGATACAGGATAGGAGGTAAGAGAAAAGAGAGCTAAGAATGAGGGAAGTTAGAAGGGATTAGTTATGGAAAAGAGAGCAAGTAAGACAGTCAACAAGGAAAGAAGTATTAGGAAGACTAGCGGGAGTAGAAAAAGAAAGCCAAGTGGAGGATAGAGTCAGCAAGAAGTAGGAGGTAGTTTTAAAGTACAGTAGAAGTAGTGGAAAGTTAATCAGGTTTACTACAGGAACAAAGCCAGTGATTTTGGAAGTGCAGTTTAATGTTTTGTTTGAAAAGAGGCAATGATGTAATCTTTGTTATGTTGCTAGGTAATGAATTCCATTTTGTACCTACTGAATTGGTAAAAAGGGAGTCACCAGCAGTGTTATTTGATTTTATAGAACTAGTCAAGAGTTTACTAGAAGAGCGGAGAGAGTTAAGATTGTTATAGGGGATTATGAGTTGTGAGAGTATTGGGGTGTTCTTAGGTTGGTACAGTATTTTATGGGCAATAGTGAGTTGTTGGATTGCAAGATAGTTCTGAAACTCTAGCCAGCCTAGTGGTTTCAAGTTAAGACAGTGATGGGTTCTGTAGGGGGTTACCTGTAAGCGGCAATGTTATTATAGCAGGTTGCCAATTTGGTAAGGTTGGTTTTCTTGAGGTTGGTAAAGATGGGAGAAGCATAAAGAAGAGTAGAAATAAGATGGGAGTGAGCAATCCTAGTTCTAGTTGATGGCGTAAGAAAAGGTCTAATTCGATATAAGGATCCTATTTTTCTATTGACAAGTTTTATGGAGTTGTTAATGTGTTGGTTGAAAGAGAGATTATTGTCAATTGTAATACCTAACAGTTTAGTGGTAGAGTCGGGTGAGATGACAGTGGCATTGTTGGAGGAGATGGTGAAGTTTAAGGGGGAGGTCCTAGAAGTGGGGGTGAAGAGGAGAAGTTTAGGTTTTTTAGCATTTAATAAGAGGAAACGACTGGAGAACCATGTTTCTACGGTATTAAAGATTTTTTGAGTATGAGAGATAAGTTCTGAGGTGGAAGATGCTGAGCAGATGAGTGTAGAATCATCAGCATATTGAATGCAGGTAGCTTGAGGGATTATATTTTGAAGTTCATTAATGAAGAGGGAAAAGAGAAGTGGGCCAAGAATAGAGCCTTGAGGAACTCCGATAGAAACAGGCAAAAGAGAAGAAATGTGGTTATTCCAGAGAACTGCTTGTTTTCTGTTTGTGAGATAAGAATTAAACCATCTAATGGCAGGGATATCAAAAGATAGGGATTCAAGAGTATTAATTAATAAAGAGTGGTTAACCATATCGAATGCTTTGGATACGTCAATGAAGAGGGCAGAAGAGAGTAGGTTGTTGTTACGGTTCAGATTAATAGTGTCTACAAAGGAAAGCAGGGCGGTAGTAGTACTATGATGTGGTCTGAAGCCATGTTGACAGTTAGCTATAATGTTGTGAAGAGCGAGGTGTTGTACAAGCTGATGGTGGATACATTTCTCCATAATTTTGGCCAAAGGAGAGAGGAGAGCAATAGGTCTATAGTTGGAGTAGTCTATAGAGTTTCCACCTTTATGGAGTGGGATAATATGAGAGACCTTCCAGATATCTGGGATGATTCCTTCTTTGATTGTCCTATTTATGAGAATAGAAATAGGATATGCAATAACCTTGGCAGCCTTTTGTAGAAAAAGTGAAGGGAGCTTGTCAGCAGAGGGGGTACAAGGTTTTAGTTTGAGAAGGAGTCTGTATATGTAAGATGTAGAGATAGGATGTAGAGAGACTTTAATGGAAGAGCTTGTAAGGTTACATGGTGGGTGTGAGTTGTTGGCATTCAGTTGTTTAGCAAGAGCTTGTATAGTTCCAGTGAAGAAAGAGTTGAAAGCATCTGCAGTTTGTTGAGGGGTATCAGGTTCAGCATTAAGTGGGGAAGGTGTTTTAGAACTTCCTGGGGAGAGGAGTCTATTGACTGAAGACCAGAAAAGTTTAGAATTATTAAGATGAGTTTGTTGGAGTTCAAAGTAGAATTTTTTTTTTGTCAGCTATTATTGCCTTTTTAGTTAGATTTCTAAGCTGGCGGAAGTGTAGAAGATCAGGGTTATTTCTGTGGGATCTCCATGTGGCCCAGACTTTATTACTAGTGAGAATAAGTTTTTTTGTTTCATGGGAGAGCCACAGGGCAGTATTAGATTTAATTCTAATGATGCGTTCAGGAGCATGTATGTCAAGAATGGATAAAAAAGTTGAGTTAAAGTATAGTACTGCATTTTCAAGAGGAAGTGTTTTTAAGGGGTTCCAGTTACATGCACTAAGTTCAGACTGAAACAGTTCTGGATTAAAATGTTTGATGGTGCGTATATTTCTTATAGTGCAGGGGTTTACACAATCAGCCTTTTCCCTTGTTATGAATGTTAAGGAGTGATCACTAACATCATCTGGCAAGGTTCCTACTTTGTAACTATCTTTGACTTTGTTTATGAGTATCCAGTCTAAAATGCTTTCTCTATTACTATGTTTGTTGAGCCTAGTAGTTGAGGTAATGGTTTGGGTAAAACCATGGAGGTTGATATGAGAAGAAGGATTATCAGCATTAATGCTATTCCAGTCTATGTTCAGGTCACCTAGTATAATGGTTTCTTGGGGATACGTAGCAGATACCCAACTAAGATAATTTTCTAGGATTGGTATATTGTTTCCAGGTAGTAGGTACATACAGATAATATAAAGGGATTTTTTGGAATTTAATTGGAGTTTTGCAATGATTGCTTCTACCTTGCTATCTTGAGTTGGAGAGGCAGGAAGGGTAGTGATATTCAGATGATTTTTAAAAAGAATTGCAACTCCTCCACCTTTGCGGTTGGGACGGTCGAGTCTTACTATATTGTAGCCTTGGGGAGTAATCTCAGTGTCTTTAGTGAATGACTTTAGCCAGGTCTCAGAGAGGCAGAGAATATCAAATGAATGTGTGTGGAGGAGGGAATGCAGGTAGGGTACTTTGTTATTTATGCTTTGGGTATTAAGATGTCCTATTAGGAAGGTGTTATTGAGTTTGGGTATGGACACTAGGGGAGAAGGGAAAGTAGGACCAGGGTTAGGGTGGATATCTCCAGCTTGGAGGGTAGGATTAATAGGTTTCATAGTGAGGTTACATTTTAGAAAGGTTAGTAATTTAGTTTTGTTATCAGAAGGCAAGACATAGTTGAGATGTGAGAGTCGGTGGAATTTAGGTAGTTGATAGTTAGGGGTAGAAGAAATGTAAGGATATGAATTAAGTGGATTGAGAAATGCTGTAGTGTGTTTGTGTGGATGGAAAGGTTGGACATAAAGTGATTTCTCACAGAAGGATAGGAGGTATACTGAGCATAGGGTGGAAAAAAGTAGACTTGAGAGTAAAAGCTGGGTAGGCAGGTAAGGAGCCATAGTAAGAGTAGGAGTATTAGAGAAGGATGAGAAAAGTATGAGAAGAGGAAGTATAAAGGGGTATTCTACTGTTAAGTAAAAGTGTAGAACAATTAAGGATAAGAAAAGAGGGGATAGGAGAAAACAGAGAAAGGAGTAAAATGTAAGAGGTAGTTATAGTGGGAGGGGTAAGTGGAAGAAACTAGAATGAGAAATAGGTAGAATAAGTGGGAGTGTATGGTGGTGAAGGGGTATGAATGGGGGTGGGAGCAAGTTAGAGCGGGAAGGAGAAGGATTGGAAGGTTAGAATAGGGGGTGTGTCCAGGGAACTATAAGGTTAGGACCCCTGGGGGTGGGTGGGAATTGGGGGTATGGAGGGGAGCGGAGTGAGCCCGCAGGGCGAATGGAGCGGGTAGAAACCACAGCAGAGAGAAGGAGAGGAAACAATCAGTGAGAAAAGGTGAAAAAGTCAGGAGAAATAGAGATGTAGAGTAGAGGGATAGTATCAAAGTAAAAAGCAGGCAGGTTTTGTAATGTAGAGCAGATATTGCAGAAAGGAGATTAGATAGGCAAAAAGGTAGGGATATAGGTAGGGAAGAGCGGAGAGCCCAAATTATAATTCGGATAAGCAGAGAGGGTAGAGAGGAAACAAGTAAGTGTGTAGGTGAAAAGTGTAGAGGGAGGAAGGGTTTAGCAGAGGAGGATATAGAATGTTATAGAGTGTAGAGGACCCAGTGAAAAGTAGGGCATACAGGTAGCAAAAGAAATAGAAATAGAGTGGCGGATAGGCCTGGAGAGGGGAGAACAGAGACCTCTGGGGGGGGGGGTTGGCTGCTGTCGTAACCAACTCAGGAGACTCTGCTAACCTAGCAAAAAAGAGTACAGTCTTTAGTTAACTCTAGCAAACATACTTTGAGTACAGAGTTCCTGGGTGAGCTTCACAGAGAGCTTTGTTCCTGGGTGTTATTCAATGGGAGCTAGTAGGAGAGCTACTTTGCAGAGACAGAGAATACCAAGGAAGAACAAGGCAGGGCAGTAGCTGGTACTCAGAGTAGAAGTAGGAATTCAGAGCTATAATATTAGGAGAGAGAAAGGCAGGTAGTGAGGAGTGCAATATTAGAAAACAGTGCAATATATAGGTGCAATATATATATATATAAATGATTATATAACTGAAATGGCTCAAGTACCAAAACACAGAAGTTCGATGCTTTCGTTTGCAGAAAACAAAACTACCAAAAAAAAACAAAAAAACAAAAGGAAAACAGTTGTTTTTTGTAATACACTAATCAAAACCCTGTCACTATAAACTTGACTGAATAGTGGCAGCATTCTGGAAAGGGGTTTGTAAGGCAGGATGCAAAGCTGGAGTTAGGATAGAGGCAGGGCAAGGGATAAGGGTAGAGCATATTAATAAGATCTTTCAAGGGAGCAAAGATACTCAGACTTACACCACACATTAACACACACATATACCACTAAATGCATCTGTACCTTAACCCTTAGTCTAACCCTATTCTGGAAACACTCTCACTTACTCCTAACCCAGCAGAAATACCAACAAACAGATACTGCACTAAATCTATCCTCTTTCCTATCCCTTATTCTAATCTTAACCCTCAAACACACACACACACACACACACACACACACACACACACACACACACACACACACACACACACACACACACTCCTATGCCCTAATGCTGAATGATTCTAAATATCTTAAGTTTACCACTCCAGTGACATAGAGGGATAAATCCCTATCCATGACCCAAGTGGCCCTAGTTCATTTGGTGTCTTGAATGACTGATGGAAGTGGCAGGGAAGGATGGGTTAGATGGGTGGACCTATCAGCATCTACCATGTTGATCACTAGTGGAGGCTGATGGAGGCAAATTGTGGAGATGTGGCTGAGATACTGTGGAGGCAGAGAGATACACTGCCCATGTCTATTCCACACCCGACCCCGAGGCATACCATTAGGTCCACAAGGATGAGGGCAAATGGACAGGTGATACGTAAAAATCTCCCCCTAGATGGAAAGCACAGATGCACTGAGCATCTGCATGCTTAGCTGTATGACTGGCCCCAGTAACAATGGATTGAAAGTCTAGGGGAAGTAAAGAGATAGCCAGAAGACCTGACATGGACAGTTATGACTAAATTTTAGAGCTTGAGTGACTGATGTTCACAGCTTATAAAACAGTCATCAGCATGATGGCTACTGCTTATTCATGCTCATAGAACTTTGTCATACAACAAAATAATGTGAAGAAGAAAGACATTTTTCACACATGCTCAATATTCTCTGAATGACAACATTGACATGTGCTATCTTGATGAAAATCTGAGGGCATGGACTACAAATGGGTCATTAGATTTAATTGGCTGCAGGAGCACTTTTGTTTTTATTATTTTTTGTAATCCAGCTACCATGCCGGCATGGAGAATATGATAGCTTACATTTCTCCTTTCCTGACACTTTGTTTCAGGTTAGAAATATGTTCTTTATTAGAGTCACTTGATACTCCCTTTACTTATTTCATACTTCATTTGCATCTCTTTGCTCTTCCAGAACTGCTTCTCTTTCCCCATTTAACTTATTTCCTTAATTTCACAAACTAACTCACCAAACATAAACGAGCACCTAATTCACCCAGGTCCTTCCTTAATGTTCATCTCCCCTCCTCATCAGAAAATATTCTTTATTTTACCCTTTAATTACCTTGTCCCTGAGCCCTGCTCACCACCTCCCTCATTTCCTCTTGTGGTTTTATTGTTTAGAACTATACCCCTCTTCTCCTATCCTGTTGATCTTCTCTAGTCTCCTATTTATTTCCAACCAATTAATCACTTATTTATGGAGACTAATGACTAGATACGAAACAAGATTTAAGAACATTTACTTAAGACATAAATGTATAAAAACAACTTGCCATTGGTTTACTCCACTCTGGGGTAATCTCCAAAGCATACACAGAATGTGCTGTTCTTAGTACAGTCTATGTTTGGACAGCGATCTGTAAGGTCTCGAGACACTGTATGTTTGACACAGTGTCCTACACTTATATATATATATATATATATATATATATATATATATATATATATATTTGTATGTGTGTGTGTGTGTGTGTGTATATGTATGTATATATATATATATATATATATATATATATATATATATATATATATATATATATATATACATACTATTGTGTTGAAGGTACATGACAAGATCCTATAGATTGTTCCTCTAGCCATTACACATTTGAAGGAGTAGGTCTATTGGTTAATTATGTGGCTTAGTACTAGCACAGAACAATAGCTAATTTCTCATCTGGACCACTGAATATCTGAGACCCTGGGAGTAGAGCAACTGCCAAGCAAGGACTAAATTTCTGGTCTGTCTGGTTCTGTTATAAATGCAAGTCTGTTATGACACATCAGTTTGATGATAATCCCTGGTTTATTGCATATCAATCTTATACTAGTTTAAAGCAACAGAGGAGGAGCAAGTGCTATAGAGGCATTGTGATAGTCCTGCAGATATTTAGTAACCATGACTATTTGGCAGAAGTAAACAGGAGACCTATCTCTAGAACATCTCACTTCAAAATGGTACCAGGTAACCTGCACCATGGCAGGGCCACCTCATTGACAGATTCCATTACAGTCCCCAAACATCATAGCCACAAGAGCTGTTAATTTATATAGGCATAAAACAAATGATAAGAGAGGTGAGGAAAAACTAGTCGATGGTTGGACAGAAGTAGATCACAGAAGCATATGTCATTCTTCTTAATTTATTCACTCCCCCAGCATTGCATTCATTTGGTTCTGTGACCGACTCCCCAAACTGTATGGTCTAACTTGATGTATATAATGTGGATCAGACCACACTCCATTCTCTTTATGCCCTTTGCCTCTTGTTGCTTACCTTGGTTTAATAGATTTTCTTCTTACAGAGTTATAGTTTATAAACCCCTTTGTTCATCTTTGGCTAACACCTCACAGTTTAATTACATGCATTGCCTACATGCCTCTCTACATGCGCCCATATTTCCTCTGCTTCTCTACTACCTTTCCCACCTCCATCAGTTAATCCAAACTTTCTATGTTTTCTCTATCTTACTTCCCTTTGACTCTCTCTGGAGTCCCCCCCCCCACCATTCACCTAATCAGTTCACTATTGGTCTTCTGATATCAGTCCAAATCTAACTTTTCATTCTGCTCCTCTTACTTCTCATTCTGTTGTCATGCCATGTATTTTAACTTCTGTCTCCATCACATTGTCTACTCCTTCTTCAGTTTGTTTGCTACTATTAGCATCTTCATATTCCTTTCCCATGTCATGCTTCTCTGCTTTGCTCTCTTTGTAACTCCTATCTGCACTCATGCAGTCCATCAGCCTTCCCTGATGTACTGTTGTTTCATCTCTCTTCTTCTTCTTTGATCATTTTTGTATCCTACTTCTCGATACCTGTTTTCATATTTATTCTATTTTTCCTCATGTATTTCTATTTTCTACTTTGTAGCTCATTTTTTCTCTGTTTATTTGGTCATTCTGCCTCGTTGCTTAGCATTTTCCTGTTTATATGTTGTTTTTTAGCCGCTCCCACTCTTGCATCCTTGTCTATCACTTTCAAGCATAACTCTCAAACTCTTACAGCAAGAAATCTGGACAAAGCCATAAATAAGAGTGGGACAAAGGCCCAAAATAGGGACGTTTTTCAAATATCACTCTTACAAACTCAGAAAGTTAATAGAATAATAGGTTTTGCATTAGCATGAATTTTCTGAAGGGTACGAAGTCTGAAATTCAAATGTCTATCATTATTTTCTAACTTCAAACTTTAATTATTTGCCACTAATTTGCCAGAAAACCACAATTTTATGAAAAACAGACCAAAAATATGAGGCAAAAATCTGGACATTCTGCAAAAATCTGTATAGTTGAGAGGTATGCTTTCAAGCAAAGATATTAAATGCCTTTACACACGACAGCGTCATTTTTAAATCCACATTGGCATCTCTTGTAGTGTGCTCACCTAGTAAGTTTAGTTAGCTCTCAGGTTGTAAAACGATCTGAACTATTTAATGCACTATGGTTTTGTAATTCTATTCGGACACATTTATTTAATGACTATTTAATTCTGTAACTTCTTTTGCTATTTTATATGTTTTAGTTTACATATCTACACGTATTCAACTGTTTTAGTGGCTTTAATGTGTGTTTTCTAAACAATTAAGGCACTTTTGCCCTAACTTGCAATGGATTACTCTTTGTACAAGCCATATGCAATAATGCGGCATTTGGTAGACGTGATGTATTTCAGCAGAAACCATTTATATTTTGTATGTTGTATTCCTAATTCCTGATGTCAGTTGTTTTATAGTACATATTGATCCACTTTCACTGTATTTTACTGCAGAGTCACAGCACTTTTCTGTGGCTATTTTATAGGTTACCTATATACAATTGCTCCTGTAATAATATGAATGCTGTTTTACCTGTTTGTGATAAGGCTGTAGTTGTGCTTTAGCCATAATTAGTCATTCTTTTCCCCAATCAATGTGATATAATATCTGCTTATACTATTATTTTATGTTCTTTGTTTTCATTTTCTAACTTGTTTGTTTTTCTGCTTTCTGTTACCTTCTAGGAAACTAATACAACAAAGATCACAATTGAGCTGTTGTTTATGCTCACTGTAACATCTACGCTGCCATTTAAAAAGTTGAAGTCAGTTTTACCACTGCGGCAGGTTCAAAAGTACCGCTGCTCATTTATTGCACAAAGACACATCTCTGCCATCTTTCCTTATTGTCTAAGGCACAGTTATTGTGTATTTATTTGTTTTATTTTTATCTTAGCCCATTTATTGCTTAAACATATTTGCTATCTTGCTAGGAGAGCACACTACTGGAACCCCCTCCCTCGGTGCTTCCCTCTTAATATCTGCTATTTGTTGTTGGTCTCCAGCTTTCCTAAGCCCTTTCTCTTACACTTTTCTTGCATTTTTCTTCTCTATTCTATATTCAATTCACATAGTTTTCTTTCAAATATAAGCTTTCTGTGTGTTGCTGACTTTCCTGTACTGTTATCTTTTCTTCATTGACTTTTAGTACAGCGACTGCTTGATTATTTCTGACTGTGTGTAGTCATCCTTGGGTCTGCCCGCTCTGTTCACCCTTCACTTTTCTCAGGCTCACTTCGCTCCTCTCCCTGCCCCCATTTTCCACCCACCCCCGCTAACCCCACATTTACCTCTAACTAGCCACACCTCTCCTTCAGATATAACCAATCTCACTCTAGTAGATGCTCCTCTTACCTGTCAACAATTATCAAATCATATTTTGGCCTTCACCCTCCCATTATATTTTCTTTTCACAGCACACATTTACTTCTCAATTGCCCTTACTATAATAAAACACTTCTTCACAATTCAATCCCCCATCCTACATTTATCTAGACCATCCAACTTACGTTTTATACAGTACTACTTTTTCTTACTTCCTTTCTTTTTCCCCCTCAATTTTTAGTTTTATTTATTCAAAACACTATGTTACCTATGTCACTATTAACCCAACACTCATCTCTAAAACTCTTATGTCTTCATACTGTTAATTTATCCACACTTATCCTTCTTTATTGCCTTACATGCTTTCATACCCCCTCCAATTTTTATGTACCTCTCCACTCCACAGCTACTATTGCACATCCCAAACAGTCCCTTTATAACCTCTATATTACACCCGGTCTTCATAATATTACTCACACGACCTTCTTTCCATGCAAATATAATACATTTATCTCTAAAGCTGAGCCTCTCTTAAAGCATAAACTATTGCATAAATACATAAAAACAATTCTCAGCATATTGTCAAAACTACAGTTGAGTGATGATATCCATCCCAACCCTGGCCCTCAACTCACTCAAAACATAACTTCTTTACACTCACAAATTAACTCCTCTATCATTCCTTCTTATCACAAAGGACACTTTCTTCTCTTCCTTAATATAAACCTAAGAAGCATACTAAACAAAGTGCATGATCTACATTTCCTACTAGATGTATACTCTCCTGACATTACCATATTGACTGAAATTTGGCTCAAACCACATATTAAAAACAATGAAATCCTACTCCCTGAATATAACATTTACAGATTTGACCATCAAATTAAACCAGGATGTTGTCTAACCATAATGTTCAAACCAAATTTAACACTTGAACTTATTACCAATCTTCCTTCATTTAGTAATGCTGAAATTCTTCTCACTAAAGTTAACATTAATAAAAACAAGAGTTTGATCATTGTAGGTAAAAATTCAACAACAGTTGAAGATATTCTCCACTGGCTTTCCTCAACCTAGCATCATGAAATTATCATAATGTGAGACCCCAATATAGAGTGGACCACCTATGATACCAATAATTCTACAAACTTTATTAATCTACATGGTTTCTACCAGCTTATACAAAATCCCACAAGAATTGACAAAACATCTAATAGACAATTCTGGACGGGATTCCCACTAACAAATCTCCTTCATTTCTTCAAGCATGTTGTCTCCCAAACAGTATCGGTGACCATCTGCCAACTTTTTTGCTTCGACATAATCTTAGTCCACCTAGACAATCAGTCTTCTGACTAATCTGTAATAAAAGAAATTTAAATATCCAAACGTTCAGCTATCTACTCCAGCAAATAGATTGGTCTACCCTAAAAACATTACCATTAGATGTTGCAGTTCAACACTTTAAAACTACCTTCTTACAAATCCTAGACAGTCTAGCCCCTTGCAGATCTGCTAGAATAAAAATGCACCATTCACCATGGATATCACACAATACCAAAGATCTTTTAAAACAAAGGGATAAGGCATGGGTACACTGGCTAACTCATAGAAGCCAGGATACCTTAACCCAATACAAACAACTTAAAAATAAAGCTAAATCTCAAATAAAACAGATAAAATAACATATTATTTCACTGTACAATAAAAGTACCAAAACAACCCCAAAAAATTATGGTTTATCATTGGCAAGCTCCTTCAACCTGGTGATAACACCTCCCCTACCACTACCACATGCTCCTTAGGTGATAACATAGCAACTCGGTTTAATTCTTTCTTCATAGACTCAATACATTCTCTTATCACTAATAATCAAAATATAGCACTTAAGGTTCCAACTATTAATAATTATCTCACAAATTCCTTCTATTTACAAACTCTTCCAACTCATTTCATATGCTAATCTCTTAAAAATCTCAAACCTACCAGCTTTGCTGCAGATAATCTACCATCAGAATTTCTCAAATTTGCTGCAGAAGTCATTGCATACCCCATACCCATCCTTATTAATTGTTTATCTCTGAAAACTATGTTCCACGTCTCTGGAAAAATCTCCTACATCACTGCCCTGCATAAAGGAGGAAACCTCACTGAACTCACAAACTATAGGCCTATTGCCATCCTTTCTCCCCTCTCAAAAATACTTGAAAGATGCATTCCTAAATCACCTTTTATCTAACTAACTCCTCTCTCACACTAAACATGGCTTTCACCCCCACCATAGCACCAAAACTGCCCTCCTCAGCTTTCCTGCCACTATAAATCACCACAGAAACCATAACAAGCTTATCTCTGTAATCTTTTTAGACCTCTCTAAGGCCTTTGACACAGTTTCACACCAGAAAGTACTATCGGAGCTAGCCACCTCAAACTTTAGTCCCACTACCCTACTATGGTTCCACAGCTACCTAAACAAATGGCAACATGCTGTTAGGTGGAGACAAGAGCTATAATTTCTACTCCCTGTTAATATTGGCATCCCACAAGGTTCCATACTAGGACCCCTGTTATTCAATGTATTCGCTAACCAGTTGCACAAATCCACTCCGTTAGCATCAGTTATTCAATATGCAGATGACTCCACTCTAATATTTAATGAATCCTTCCTCTCACAGCTATAAGAAGTTACACAACAATCCTTTCTTCAAGTAGAATCTTGGCTTTCCAAAGCTAACTTTATACTGAACCCAAACAAGGCCAAGTTGATGCTTTTTCACCCCACTAAATCATCTATACCAACAACCTCTTTCCAAATACTTTCCTCTAATAATGCAATCATAATGACCACCTCACAAACTAAGTTATTAGGTGTTATCATTGATAACAAATTGAAATTCGATATTCATTTATCCCGATCTATAAAAAAAAACATATCAGACATGGAGCTCTGTACTGCAGCAAACCATTTCTTACAAATCAATACAGATTAAAACATTTCTAGGACTCATCTTCTGTCTACTCTATTCTATGCCTCTCCCATCTTTACTACATTTAGCAAAACTGAACTTTCCAAACTTGAATCCTGTTATAATAAAATAGCCAAATTCATCACTGACTCCCCTCACAGGTTGCACCGCAACAATTAAACGGGTTAGAACTCCCCCATTGCGTAATCTATAATCAACTCATTTTTATCCATTACTTAGTAAATCAGCCTGACAGAATCCCAGCATTACAACACTTACTCAAACCATATAATAATACTTGTTACCTCTGACCTACAGATAAAACTCTCCTGCTAGTCTCCAAAAGTAACAACAGGGCTGGGGAGTCCCTTTATTCCCACTATATCTCTAAAGTCTGGAACTCTATTCCCCAACATATATTAAATGTCACTGACATAACTCAATTCAAAAAACAACTAAAAGACAACTTATATAACCACTTGATCTGCTCCTGTAACAACCCAGGCTAATCTCTTCCCCGTATGCCTATTCCCCTATCTTGAACCTCCTACTTAAATATTTGATATATCTTCTTCTTCCAGAACCTTCTCTTCCTCTTTCTCTTTCTCTTTCTTTTTCATTTTCTGAAACTACCTGACTTGTAACCTCACTTTCTTTCAATTTAACATCAATTAATTAATTATTTTTCCTAACATCTTGAGGCTTTTCTTGCATCAATGTATAACATTTTTATCAATTGATTTGATGTGACACTTAATGACTCTATGTATATTTATACTTACTTCAAAATATTTACTACATTTGCTCCTTTTTATTATTACATATATGAATATTGTTTTATGGAGCTTTTCTCCCCAGGCCTCTGTTGAAAATAGGCTCATAATCAGATGGACTATCCTAGTCAACAAGTATAAAAGAAAATAAATAAATAAATTAGTGAGCTGATATCCTTCCTTTGTCATTCCTTCTTGTTCTGTAGGTCGTTCTTTCATTCATGTCCTGTCTTCTTACTTTTGGGAGGGGTTTCTACCTTCCAAATCTTTTAGGGTAACTTTTTACTGCCTTCTACCTTCTGAAATTCTTATGTCTTTATTGTTCTTCCACTACATTATCACATAGACGCATCACCTCCACCTTTGATGGTCAGTATTGGTAGTATCTACTTCTCATATAGACATACCTCTTAAATCTATGATGATTACTTCTCACATAGGCATACCCACTCTACCAGTGATGATCAGTGGGGTAATGTCTAATTGTACTGAGGATCTGGTGTTCAGTTTGGAATAAGAGGAATATACGCAGTTCATGACAGTCAGTTTTTCCTGCTAGTCTTCCCAACTCAAGTTGGCAACACTATTTCAGCACCTGCAGTGTTATAGCCATAGCAACAACATGTCTTGCTCCTTCTGTATGCATTGCCTTTGTCTTCTTTAATCAGTATTTTTAACAGTTCCCCTAAAAATACAGACTTGACATTCCAAATGTATTCTCTGCATCAGATGCTTTTCTTTTAGGAGGCAATTTCTATCTCAGAGTTTATTGTTTATTCTATTTATTTTCACTGTAATATCTCCTTCCAGCACATTCAGCTTCTCCTCTTTACTTTTCATATCAACCATGCCTTTATACAAGCACCTAGGTCTGTAGCTCTCAAGTTTCTTTCGACTCAAGCCTTCTACTATAGTGAGTAATTTATCGATTGTTTTATTTACTGATTCCATCTTTTACCATTCATCTCCCATTCCAGCATCCATTTCTGCAACTCTTCACACTTGTAATTACTCCTCTTTGGGAATAAGATATTTTAATAATAACTTTCCTCTAATACCTTTATATCTCATTTCTATCATGTCCACCAGCATAGACCAGCAGCCGTGGCCTTAGCTTATCGGTCTCAGATTCAGAGTAATAAGGGATTGTCCTTGCAGTCAAGCAATACTGCTCAGTATGTACTTGATTATGAATAAAGGTTGGCCTGGTGCAGACTAATCCACAACAGTCAGAGCTCCTTGAAAAATGTGATACTTCTGATGTCAATTCTTGGCATTTATTTACAACAGTTACACCCATGCCCAAAATGTTTGATTGAAAGGAATGCACAGTCTTATTTTCTTGTGTGCATTTCAGTAAGTTGTAATAAAGGCTCCTTCTCACATATCATCCTGGAAAATTCCTATTAATGAGGCTTTATGCATGGCTTGATGGAGCAACTGTTAGAGATGTAATGCCATCAGAGACATAACGTCATCAGAAAGATGATACAGCACCATCAGAGATGTAACACCAGCTAAGATGTAACACCGACTGAGACTTAACACAAAGATGTAACACCATCAGAGATGTAACAACAGCTGAGATGTAACACCATCATAAATGATGCAACACTATTAGAGATGTAACATCAGCTAAGACGTATTTCCATCAGAGATGTGACACCATTTGAGATGTAATGTCATCAAAGGTGATTTAAAACCATCAGAGATATAGCACCAGCTGATGTAACACAGTCAGAGATGTAAAGCCAGCTGAGATGTATCACCATCAGAGATGATGTAACACCATCAGAGTAATTAAAACATGATAGTATCTGACTAGGTAAATTTGTTGTGAATTAATATATCTCAAAAAGCTCTAAAAGCATTACATTTAATACATTATCAAGTGAGAAGGTCCTAGATACAACAGTCTGTGGTGATATGTCTAGAGCTTTTAAATGCCCTTATAAAAGTCAAATTACAAGACAGTTGAATCATGCTAAGAGCAGAAAGTCTCAGAGTTTCTAAAAGTCTCAAGTGACTCTGTGGAAAAGAGCTATACTGGTTCAAGATCCATCTTATAAACAAGCCTAGTTTTTTTGTTTTTGTTTTTTTTATATATATATTTGAAATGTACAGTAGTGCTTGATAATACATACATAACCTCTTAGGTCCAAGATCACACAGGATCAGAATTCTCAAGTCATACCTGTTTATGTAACTCCATCAGGAAGACGAAGTTTATCTTTTGCAGTTTTTCCCATAATTCAAGGCTGCCTTCCATGCTATACCAGTCACTAGCCTCCATCTATGTTCCACAGCCTTATCACTGCCTGCTGAGTCATGTATGTTATTAGTGAAGATTTCAATTACTTTCTAAAACCCATCACTATTTACAACATCTACCTTTTGTAATCATGACTTTCCAAACAGAAATATCAGCCTGTTCAGTGTATTTAACTAATTTATAGACTATTTCATATAACAGGTTGCTGGAATGAGCACTTATGATTCTGCAGGGGTGTGGTGTATTTGCATATTTGGGGGGTTACTTAATACAAGTTAATGAGATATAAGTTTTCTCACTTTAGGCCGATGGAAACATGGCTTTTAGTACAACTGCATCAGCATAATCTTCAAATCCATATTTCCTCACAAACTAATTCTGCAAACAGCATGAAAGTCCTTTGGCAAAAATAACTACACATTGACCAAGTAAGTTGGCAGGTAACTGGAGAAAGCAGCTGCAAAAAGCCTGACTGATTGGTGATCATTTAAAAGGACTGATGTTACCACCTAACGGTACAAATCAGTGCCTTGCACCTGTGGTGCTTATCATAGCAAATTTTCTGTCAGGATGTGTTTAGTATTGCTGAAATCACATTAGGCTGCCAGATGTATTATCACAGCTTCTCCTGCCTCCATTTTGAGAAGAAACGATGTCAAGAAGACATATTTAGAGAATACTCTTGAAAATATGTAAATAATGGGTACTTTCCTGCATGTAGACCTGTTTCTGTGCAATTATGACTGCTTGCTTGTTTGTTCATGTGCTTGTTTGTTTGTTTTTATATAAGACTTTGTTAACCAGGTAAGTTTGCTGGTCCTGGAATCCTTTTCACTCAAGATATAAAATACAATAACACCAAGCATAGACATTTTCACAGAAAAGCATTCTGAAATCAAGAATTGCTAAGCAAATACATCAGTCATGCTGAATAAACACGCCAATATGGGAAACTTGCATATTGTTTAATACTCAAACTGAAGCATGATTCTTCACGTTATAGAGAACATTTATACTGACAACAAGATAGTAATGCACAGTGTTTAATAAAAGGTACAACATGTATCAAATATTGTTTAAGATTTCAAAGAAACCAAGAGAAACTGCCTTTATAGATATTTATGAAAGTGGCTGTTTGCAGTTATACAAAATACTTTACACTCCTTAGTGCTACATGGCTGCAAGTAACATTATGAAGATTTATTTACAGAAGCTAGGTGCACCTTTGCCTTTATCTTCAAAACATGAACATTTGTATGTGGTGTCTAGACGAGTGTGTATTTTTTTCCTAAAAGTCTCTGTAGTTTGTAATATTTCTGAGGGGAGATAATTCCAGTTGGCAGGAATAATTAGTGAGTTTTTTTTTCTCCTATGACAAGCCCAAAGGGTAGGTGATAAAGAATGTGTGTACATTTATAAATATCTCCTTCCTTGACTTTCTTCTTGTACAGATGACGACCTTATGTTCTGTGCTGTGTTAACTTCCTAACAAGACTAACTCTGGTTATAAACATTAGTAATACAAAAATAATAAGGTATAAACAGAGAAGTATTTATACTTTGGCAGCCCCGCTGTGTGGGCTATTTTTATTAGGTCAAGTCAGGTTAAGCCACAGTTCTTAACATTTACTAATAACTAGACTTTTTTTCAGCTGCATTTAAACAAACACTCTAAAATCCATGGTGAACTGAGAATAATAATAATTTGTATTTATTGATACTTTTACAAACTCTTAGGCAAACAAATGTGGTACTATACTGCCATCAAGTGGTGAATGCCATTGTAGCATTATAAGGTTACATAAGTGTTTTTCACTCACTCATGATCAGTGCTTTACTGAACTACATTAAGGAATATAAGCACCAGCACCACTGTTTGAGAAGCAGCACTTGTATTTTTAGACAATATCATTTAGCTGAAGCTGATAACGATGCTAGCAGTGGGGGTTGAAGATTGGTATAATGGTTAATGTGTTTACCTCACAGTCAGAAGGTACAAGGTTTCATTCTCAAATTGGCTAGACTCAAAATACTCTGCAAAAGCAGATAGCTTAGTACTTACCTATGAACACCTAAGCAACAGATAAGACCTATTGGGGTTGGGGGTGTGGGATGGCATAATGATTAAGGTGTTTACCTCAAAGACTAGAGGCACAGGGCTTGATTCTCACCAATAAAAATTAGGCTTCAAATGGCCCACAAGGCAGCCAACTTAGTACTTACCTATGAAATGTGAACCAAAACTTATTCCACAATTTACCAGGTATTGTTTTATACAGACTGAAATAAAAACACTACTATAAACCTCAGTTCTTGTCAGTGCACAATCAAATTTATGAAATGGTGCATTAATAATGTTTTTCTGCTGGACTTCCTTTACACATTATAAATAATACTGATTAATCTTGTAAATAATTACTTTCATAAGTAATTCTGAATATATATATATACCTTAAATATTAACTGGGAGGGCTAGCCATCCGGCGATGTGAACCTTGGATCTAGATGACTGTCACTGTTAAAGTGACAACCTGACCCCTTGTATAAAAAATCAGAAAAATGGTATTGTGGATGGATGGATGGCTGTCTTTGGCCTAAGCTTAGGCCTTTCATGTGCTACATACTTCTTGACTTTGTTACACCCTCTTATTAGCATATATTGTAACCTGCTTTAATGACCTTAAAATGTGCCAAGTAAAAGTCACCGTTGCTCTTTGTTCTGTGAAAGCCATTTTATTTCTCTTGGAAGTCACATGCTAAATATCCCAAAAATGAGAAAGTTAATGAAAGCAGTTTGTGATAGATCATGCATCCTCTCTGTTACATTTGTTCTGATTATAATCTGATTATTAGAGGCTTTCAGTCTGACAGTACTTAAAATGATACAACAAGATAAAGTCACTGAAAACTCGTTTTACTAAAAGCACTTTTTGTTGGATCTTAATTCATAGAAAACTCTAGAAAATTATAATTGGTCACTGCTGATGTAGTTTACAACCAAAGGCTTATAGGAATTGCAAGACAAGTAAGTTTTAAAAACAGTCTCTGCCTTAACAGTGCTCTCCCTCATCCTCAACTCCAGAAGTTTGTGTTTGCCTGCCAGCAATGATGATTTACTCTATGCCTTGTTTTCACCTTTTTTCTGCTTTCTCCACAGTTGTGTGACAATGGAATTAGAATATTTAAATAAGGGAAGTGTGGGGGGGCAAAGCCTGCCACATGGGGATACACAACTGCTTACCCCCTACAAAAATCTTTAGAAGGTATACTTGCTGTATTTAAAATTTTCTATGAAATTTGATTATATATATGTGTTATATATATGTTTTCAGCTCTATTTTCAATGGTTTGTGATTCAAAAAAACATGGTATTGACAACAAAATCTATCTGTATCTATGTATATGTACGATGTATGTGTGTGTGTGTGTGTGTGTGTGTGTGTGTATATATATATATATATATATATATATATATATATATATATATATATATATATATACACACACATCTATATCTGTCTAAATGTATATCTATTTATATATGTGTGTGTGTGTGTGTGTGTGTGTGTGTGTGTGTGTGTGTGTGTGTGTGTGTGTGTGTGTGTGTGTGTGTGTGTGTGTGTGTGTGTGTGTGTGTGTGTGCATATACAGGCACACATATGTATTTCACATTCAAAAACAGAGAAGATGCATGGATCCTGATCAGTGCAGTTACTACACAAATGAAGTCAACAGAAAAAAAAAAAACAACACTCATTTCAATAATTAAATATCCAGCTATGTTTAATAATGGCAGCTCCCATATAAAGAATACAGAACAAACCAGTCTCATGATTAATATCTTCAATGTAATCTTAAATACAGTACATGTGACTGCACTTATCCAGTCCATTCTACTCTATTTTTCTAAAGTTCTGTTCAAATAAGCCATAAATCCATTATTTTCATATGATCTAAATATAGTAGTTTTTCCATGAGAAACAAGTGCACCTTATAATCTAAATCTTATTCTTAAATTCATGTATAGTCTTATAAAGCAATAATTGAAGAAATCTAACATACTTTTTTACAAATAGAAATATTTCAGTAAGAGACAGAAATACAGTAAAGTCCTAATGATTTTAAACAACAGTCATTCTGATGATATAGTCCTTTATTCTTAATTTGGCATTTGCAAGTGTTACATATATGTTATTAACATAATTTTGCTTCCTAACTTTTGATACATAAAAAACAGTGCTGTAGCGGTAGTGTTGCCTCACATCAAGAGATTCTCCGGTTCGATTCTCAGCTGGAGTGCCTTCTGTGCGGAGTCTGCATGTCCTCCCTGCATTCCTGTCGGTTTCCTTTGGGTGCTCCTTTTCCTCCCATGTTACAAACATATGCGTCTGGAGCATTTGTCCCCGGGCCTCCGCTGAAAATTGGCTTCGTTCCAAGTAGGACTTTCCCTGTTAACAAATGTTAAATAAATAATAATTATACCTGAGCAGCATATATAACAGCAACAGAAATGCAATAATCTTGCTGCATGAAAAAAAAAAACTTCAAACCGTATTTTTTATGTGGATTCTGCTGATGTGCTCAGATAAAGATAAGTATGAAGAATAATGAAACCTAAATGGATCATGAAATTCTGGAATGGTACCAAAGCAACTATATCTCAGACAGAGTGTTTAACAAGCGTTGCCTTGAAGTGGTATTCATAAATGTTACATTATATGTACAGCAAACATAGAAATATGTGCTTTCTATAGAAATATTGCTCAGATATGTCATCCAATAGTCATACCTAAGAGTAACAATTAAGAATAAATCAAAGATATTCAATATTTCTATTATATATTATTAGATCAGTAAAAATAATGCAATACAGTTCAAAATATTCATTCATTCCTGGCTTATAAACAGCCCCTAATTTATTAGCCATTGTTTCAACTTCAAGCCTAATTATATATATTTTTACCTACAGAAATCCTTCTTGATATTGTTTATCAGTACCCAAACAATACTGAATATAATATAATTAAAATATTCATTGCTGTAGGATGTTCAAGTATATGCTTGTATAGTGTAATGCATATTGCGGAAATGAACAATTATTCTTTGTTTCCATAGTATAGATGTCTGTCCCACATAAAAAGCACTACAGGAGCAAATCACTATATGTATAATCTAATTTGACCTAAATGTAATTAGAGATTTTATTTATCATTTTTTATTACTGTTAACAGATACAAAATACTTTATTTTACAAATATATTTGCAGTAGGTGCAATTGCCACATGGGGCACAGCCATATGATTTAAGGTCCAAGTAACTCTGAAATGCAGTATGTGTGACTAATTTGTTATGCCACTGTAAATGTTCACTTATTTTTTTCTCTTTTAAAACCAAAACTGCATGTATTACCAACCCAGTTAAGAAACAAAAAAATGTCAGTTTTCAGAAAATGCCAGTGCTTATTAATAATTTCCTACTTTTAAAGGTATTGTTACGAAAAATAATTATCAATCTAATCTTTTTATCCTTCTACATGTGACCAGGTTCCATGTATACATTGAAAAGTTCTCTCCCTGCCTGTCCTTACTCGTGTGCTTATTCTAAATGTGCCACTGCTTCTCTCACCAGCCCTACACAGTGCCTCCCAGATGCCCTTTTTTCCCTAATAGGACTACTATTTAGTGAAAATTATCTTTTTTGTGACTTTCAACATGCAGAAATAGATGCAATGCATATTGATGTTTCTGCACATCAATTTCAGAGAATAGATCCATATATTTATGAATATATTAAGCCAGCAATGGAGTAATTATTTATATAAATAAAAAGAAAAAAACATTACTATTTATTAACTGATTGATTTGCTTGTTTGTTTGTTCATTCATAGGATTCCTCAGGAGAGTTTAACCATCTGCTGCCTGCCAGTTCATTTCTTTAATATATAGATCTTTCACAATGACAGATTGTCTTAACACCTGGGCAAGGGCTACCAGCTTGGGACTCAGCTGACAGGCAGCAATACCAGTCAGGAGATGATAGATTTGTCTTGGTATAAAGGCATACATGTCTTCAAAGGGATTTTTTTAATACTGTAATTATCTCCATGAAGATGGCAGGTAATGGTCTCTGGTGAGTCTAGATATACTCCTGTACGTGCAGTGAAGGAATGTCAGATGATCACTTTATTACATATTTATAGACTTACATCTGCTGTGGCATTCATTCCCTGTTGGCCACAACAGAGTCTACACCCACAGATTAAATGCTCTCCTTTCCCCTAAACCAGGAGACCTAGCAGTTAGTCCCACAAGCCTACCTCGCCCAGAGATCTCTCTGGTTACCCACATCATTAATCAAGCCTGGGTCAGAAATGAGCAATGTTTTTATTGTGAATGATATTGCCTTTGAAAAGCATGTGACAATAGGAAACAAGTTTGGCTGCAAAAAAAAAAAAGATAAATCCAATGATCAGAGTGTAACAAAACATTGAAGGGGCACTTTAAGCTTAATTACTGGTAATTGCAGTAAGATTTCATGTTAGCTATTGCAAACCAGGTAAATTATTTCAAATCAGAGACCTAAAGTTACAGTGGTGTGGTATGCTGAGACTGCAGAAAAGGATGTACATTCATTGAGGTACCCCAGTGGTGATGTGACACAGTCAACATATTGGCAAAGCCAGCAAAAGGTAAAAAGCACTGTAATGAGTGCAGCAATAAAAATCATGGCACGGATGTCTGAAACAATAAAGAGGCTAAATGCCACAGTTGTGGAATTAATAGCCAATAAAACAAGCATGTTGTAGTAAGACAAGAATACAAATAATAACGATGGTAAACATAATAATTATATACGGAAAGTGATAGCCCCGGATTTACTAATCCTCCATGTAAGACTTAATAAGTCTTACTCGGAGGCTGCAGTTGAATGGATTGACGTCAGCGTGCCATGAATATTCATGAGGGTACACTGACTCATCCGTAACTCTTACACAGACTGAGTAGGAAAGCAGGGGGCGTGTCTGACTGACGAGCAGTCTAAAAGTCCATGCCTCTGCAAGGTTTTAAAAAGCATAGTGTCAATAGACAAGAGCGAGTTCGCTCAAATGTACTTGCACCCAACACCACACTCCCTGACACTGTAAACCCCCATCAAAGTTATAAAATGTAACAAATACATTTTTTTTAAATCCATGATATAGCAGCCCATATTTGCACTTGTTTGCGTGGGTGTGCCCATTGCTTAACCACAGTTAGCAATTGTGACATTGAAGATCATATAAGAACTACTTATGCAAATTAATCCAAATTGCAATAGCGTAATGGTAGAGTGTATACACAAAGAAGAAGCATTCATGGTTCGATTCCCACCACTTCCCCTTCATATTTATGTTTTAAATCAGTATTTTAAATAATACCAGACATATATGATTAAAATATTATGAAAAGCAGCGAAATGGCTAATGCATCAGTGAACAAAATATATATTTTCAAAGGATCCAGATATATAATAGCCTGCTCTGAAGCAGCGCTTTACCCAGCTAAACAGAGGTGCCCATAGTTTAATAGCACTTTACCCAGCTAAACACAGGTGCCCATAGTTGAATAGCACTTTACCCTGCTAAACAGAGGTGCCCATAGTTTAATAGTGCTTTACCCAGCTAAACAGAGTTGCCCAAGGTTTAAAAGCACTTTACCCCACCCAATGTGTTTGCGCGGATGTGTGCACCGCGCCAACCAGGGCACCATAGGGTACCGGGGAGCAACATAGAGCTAAGTTGCTTAAATGCAGCCACACCCCCTAGCCTGTCTAGACAGTATTAAAATAAAACAATGACAAGGTTCAAACCTAGGACCCTGTGCATTATAATCAAAGTACAGAACCACTAAGCCATGATAACATAGGGAAAGCAGACACCATTAACATGCATATACTTATGAATGTTAGTTTAACCATTACTAAGCAAGTCTGCTGTCAGCCGAGAATTTTGCAAAACGGCCAATCAAAAAAATGTGCGGGAAATGCGGCATATTTAAGCCCCATAGGTGGGAATACTCGCCATAACTGATTGTGGCACACATTTGCAGTCAGAATGGCAGGTATAGGAGAGGGATCACACTTCCGAGCGCAACGTTGGGGCATCGAGGAGTCAAAATATATGGTTTGGTTCCTTGTCCACCATCACGAGTCTAGACTCCTGCAGGGCCAGTTCCAAGGGACAGAGTACAAGGCAGAGGCATGGAACCAGTTAGCTCGTGACCTCACCAGTGCCACAGGCATTCCCCAGACTGGTGAGCAGGTCCGCCACCACCATGCAGAGTTGAAGAGACGAAAGCAGGACCACCTGAACCAGTGGATTCAGGAGGCCCGTGGGATGCAGGATGCCCCACAACTTAGTAAGTAGCCATGGAATGCAGTATGTAAGAATTGATAATGGAGTACGTATAACGGATAGGTATGTTTCAATATCCCTTCATTTACTTCACAGCTGCAGGTGACCATGTCTCGAATCAGCAAGCCTATGCTAATAGGCTGCTAAGGCTGCGCCACCAGGCAGGTTAGTGATTATGCCGCATGTATTGTTATATAAAATATTAATTGAGAGCATGAAAGAATGTTCTGGGAGAGACCAGAAGTATATGTGACCTGGGAACTTCAGTAATAACTCCAAACAATAAATCCAAAATAGATAGTTGAGCCCAGAAATGTAGAAAGTAGTTTAAGTGTGTTGTAACCCAATAAAACAGCCATAGAATTGCCTGAATAAGTCCTCTGCATGTACTGCCAGATAAAAACGTCAGAGAGTCAGAAAAAGCGTGTAGTAACCCATTAAGAAAGGTAACATCTTTGGAATAATATCTCTGCAGGCACTTTCATATTACATAAGTGAGTGAGCCTGAAAAAAGATTGTTCTAACCTATTAATAAAGGTATAATATGTCTTGAACATGACTGCATAAACAACATTAAATCAAATAAAGGAGTGAGCATGTGGAAAAGTGTGCAATGTCATTAATAAAGGTCTAAAACCCAGAGTGTGTCTGTGTCACAGAGTCTGAAATGTTGTTGTATCCTTGCATTATACAAACAGTACTGTTTGAAAATGTGCTGGCAACCCAGAGTTATGCAGTCCCATATAAAGTGGGTGATGGAAGTGCTAGTAGCTGTGAAACATATATACAGTCCAAAATAGGAATTTACTGGCTGGCATGAATAAGTAAACCTGGCACATGTGTAACATGTAATTATTCACCAGAAATGTGAGTGTGTATCAAGAAATGCAGGGTTCTGTACAAATCAAAGTGAATATGTCATGTGAAAAACATCCCAGATATGTAGATAAAGAAATATAAATGCAAACAGGAAATATGTAGCAGTAACATCAGCAGCCTGGACAGTTAATGTCAGATATAGGTCAGGCATATATTGAACTAGCCAAATCCATGACACAACCTAATGTATGGTGGGAAGTGTAATAATACAGGTAGGGGAGATACACTTGCAGTCACTGGGAAAGTATTGTAGACTAAAAGGTCATTATAAGATGTTAACCGATGTTTTCTCTACACCCTACCATATGTGCATAAACCATGCAATTCCACACCTCAGTGGGTATGTGTAAACTTAAATATTTGTTGGGACATATGTCCTATTGTTTTATAAATATTTGCATTGATGTTGATGCATGTGCCCTGTTCAAATGCCACATTCATGGTGGCCTGTTGCTACCAAACATCCTGCATGCTGTTGAAATATCCACTGTTGTTCAATATATGCATGTGTTATGCTTGCTGTTCAACTGTTGGAACCTTGGTGTTTTGAGTTAATGGGAATATTACTGCATGCTGTTACAACTAATCTGGAATGCTGTTGTTTATGTGGCAATCAAATACACCTAACCACAGAACGTATGGGAAGGTTGGTCCTGGCAGACCCTCCTGTCCTACCTCAGTTTGCGAGTGCACCTGGCACTAGTGGCTCTGGTTCCCAGCCCAGGCTCCCCTCCTCCGTTGGTCCTGTGCCACATTCGGGTGGAAGCACTGCAGGGGATGGGGCTCACCCCCCCTGTGCAAGCATGGGTGGAGGAGGGCTACCTGTCACCCTTGCTAGGGTCCAAGCTGTGGTGTGTAGGGAGATCGAGCATTCAGTCGCTGATCCCCTACGCCTGCTCAAGGCAAGAGTGGCACATCTCATGGGTGAGCCTGCCCCTCCTACTCAGCCCCCAGCACAGCCAGCCTCGGGACTGTGAAGGTGCAGTGGTGACTGCCCATGAGTGGGGATCTCAGTTCCACTGTTACCATCTGTGGGCTCATGGGCTTGCGATTTCCAAACATCCTTCCCCATCAATTGTGTTCACCCACCCATGTGTCAAACTCCGCCCCTGTATGCATCTTGTTTGTCTTGTCTGTTTACCTCCCCAACCTACCTCCCCAAATATACCTACTTCCTCTACCTCACATTCCACTCTCACCTGAAAAAAAAATAAAAAAAGGGCAATCTGTACCCACAAAAAAATTACGCCACATTCATAGCTGCCCAATTCGCACACATGTCCGCTGGACATGTAAACTGATAATTCTAATTGGCAGTACAACATATTTTGTTGTCCTCACCCCTCTCTCAGGGGTGGAAGGTTTCAAATTTCACACCAAATTCCAAACATATGCACAGCCGTTGCTGGTAAAGAAATGGGCAGCTATGGACCTTCCCTACACCCATCCTGCACATCTCGAGCTGGTTTCCCTACTGTCTTTCCCTCTTTGTGCCCCCTTTTTCACCAGTTTCCTATCTCCCCATTTTCTTTTCTTTAAAAGAAATTAGCACAGGGGTTAGCGGGAGTAAGCACTTTAAGCAGTAGTAAGCAGGGGTGCGCGAGTGTGAGCTTAGCTAAGCATCGCTAAGAGTCACTCAAACCTGCTTGCAACTGCTTAAAAGTGCCTTAGTCACTCTGTATGACAAGGCCCTTGTACTGCTCAGCAGCAAAATAACATACCTTGTCAGTTTCAAACCCATGACCTTGGACTCACCAGTCTGCATGACGTACCACTACACCATAGCAGATATGCAATAATTTGGTGCTGAAAGACCTATAACATGCATTACAATGAGTGAATGTAAAGGGAAAATAAGAAAGCCATAGGAATACATTGCAATAACTACTGTTGTATGCCAGTTAATTCTCTAATTCGAAAAGAAAGTACATGCTCCCATGCCTCCAGTGTTAGCATTAGGAGGTGTGAGTAAACCTACACACAGAGAAGAGTGTACTGGAAGAAGCAACAGTCAGGTTTCAGTACAACATGCATTTCACTAGCTACAACCCAGCTTCAGATATGAGACATATACCAACCTTCTGACTGAGACAACAGTGTCCACAGCAAACAAGCATGGTCCCCACCTTGCAAAGCTGAAAGGGCTACGCCTACCTAACCTATCATTTTATAGCAGTGTCCTGAAATCACAGTGAGAACTGCAATTACCACACAGCAGGCTGTATGCAATTACCAAATGTTGTGCATCAATTGGTGCAGAGGCCATCACATGCACATGTGCAGTTACCTAGAAAAGCAGCCTGTATCTGCTGTCCACACATGCAATAATATCATTGCACCAACCAGGAGAGAGAGAGAGAGAGAGAGAGCAAGTGAGAGAGACAGACAGATAGACAGAGACAGACAGACAGATGGATACAAACAAGCAGTAGGAGGAAGACAGTGAAAAAAAGAACAACAAACAGAGGAAACCAAAACCAAAAAAAAAAAAAAACAAGAACAATCAACACCTACAACAGAAGGAGGTGAGGAATACAAAGGTAAGGTATGTAATAGATATGTATTTGACGACATCCGAATGATGTGTCTGACGGGTACTCTACATACTGTGAACCATCCATATGTGTCCGCAGTCTGTATCTATATGTACATGCACATTTGCATAGGGTAAGGGACATACTGCAACTGTTATTGAAGGCTGGACATATGTATGTTGTTGAAGGCTGCTATGTGCACATTTGTATATAGGTTGTAGTGTGTGGCATTGCAGACAGCAAGCAGTTCTGGTATATGTCATGTGGTGATTAAACGCTGTGGGACTGAGCTACAGGCAGTGAGGACTGCTACAGCTATACGGCCCGAGGACAGCAGAATGGATTCTGCACAACATTGTGCAATAGTATTACATAACCGTATTTTAAATATTTAACTGTTCAGGATTGAATGTATTATTGTTCTGAAGAAGCCTACGATCTGTAGGTGAAAGCGCTTAACCTTGTTTGTGGAATAAAAGTTGTATTTCTTTTATACAAATATCACAGTGGAAAATAGTTCTTGTTTTCATCGTTCAACACAGTGACTGCTATTTTGCTGCACCAGTGTCATCGTGATTCCGGAGCATAGGCGTTTCAGTGTGTTGGGTAAACGCCACAGGGTTTTGAATAACCGTATGTCTCACAATGGTTGCATAATTGACATCCCTATCCATGACAGGTGGGCAGTATATGTGCCTATATGTGCAGCTATATGTACAGCAATGTATGTTTAATGTATGTGTATATATATATATATATATATATATATATATATGTGTGTGTGTATATATATATATATATATATATATATATATATGTGTGTGTGTGTGTGTGTATATAGATATATATATATATATATATATATATATATATATATATATAGATGTGTGTGTGTGTATATATATATATATATATATATATATATATATATATATATATATATATATATATATAGATGTGTGTGTATATATATATATATATATATATATATATATATATATATATATATACATATCTATAGATAGATAAATACATATATAGATATATATATAGCTATATAGAAGTATAGCTATATAGAATTATAGATATGTGGATCTATATATAGATATATACATATATACATATATACATGTATAGATAGATATAGATATATGTAGATATATATAGATATGTATATGGATATATATATATATATATATATAGATATATATGGATAAATATGATTAAATATAGATATATACAGATATATATGGATATATATATATAGCTATATATAGATATGTATGGATATGTATGGATATGTATAGATATGTATGGATATGTATAGATATGTATGTATAGATATGTATGTATAGATATGTATGTATAGATATGTATATATAGATATGTGTATATATATATATATATATATATATATGTATATATATATATATATACATATATATATATATATATATATATCTATATATATATATATATATACATATATATATATATAAATGTAGAGAGAGAGAGGGAGACACGGGGTCATATGTACTGCAACAGGTGCCTGTCGACCAAGGCATGGACTGAACACCAGTGTTGATACTGCAGTGCCATACCCCATTCCAGAACACTTTACGCAGTAACTACCACATAGTTGTTAGCCTGCCTAACACTGAAGGTGTCAGAAGGGAACATGGGACACAGTTGGACAGTAGGCTCCCCTTTGATAATCACAGTGCCACACTAGTCCTGTAATCTCTACATTAGTGCGTGTTACATGTCATCACAAAAGGTGTGTCATCTAGGGTAATATAGGTCAGTGTACCCCTCTACTCCTCACAATGCCCCATGTGGTATGTACCTCACATGACAACTACAGGAAGTGGAAAGGCCACAGACATACCCAACAAATAGTGATACTGCCATCAAACATATGCCCTATGCAGACGGACTCACAAAACCACGGCTAGAGTGCGTTGCATACTGCCTACCCAGAGATTACCACTGCCGGACATACAGAGGTATGTCACACCCATAGCTGTCGGTCAGCCACCATGACAACACCTCACAATCCATCCGGGCTACATGACCTAGTGCCCTAATCCGTGTCACTGCACTAAACAGCACATGCTGGATGTACAGGTTCCTATTCACAAATATGCCATACTCTGGACTAAACCATCCAGCACCAACAAACAAGGCTCCTCATGAGTAGATATCATATGTACCCCTGATGAATGTTATGGAGATAGTTGATATGCCCTGGGAGTCAGCTCTATGTATCAGTTTGATGGGAGCAAGTGAAGTCACATTACATGCGTGTCAAAGGGCAGGGTAGCATATGGCTAGGCTGCTCTAGGCCCAATAGCGTATTACATAACTATGACACAATGCACACACATGTACTCAGTGCAATACCTGCTATGTGAGGTGGAATGTGTGTGACAATGACTGTGTGCAAGGTCTGTAAAGGTGTGATAGCTTAGTGTGAGGTTGTGTCTGTCATAGTAGTTTGAGTCCCAGGTGTGAGGCCTGAGAAAGATGTGTCAATTATTGGGATGCAGACATAGTAGGATTTCATATGTTGTGACATAGTTCCTTGTGTACGACTGTGGTGTCCCATTGTAGGCTGAAGCAATACATGTATGCTCAGTAAGTGGTACTGCTGGTGAATCCAGCTCACATATGAACTGTTGTACTACCTGAAGCTGTAGTCCTAAACACCACAGTATGGTGTATGTTCACATTCCCTGGTAACACTTTCTAGTGTGTTTCCTGTAGTCTGCACGGATTACATACCTCAGGCATAGGTATCTGTAAGTAGGGGCACACAGTACTATAAGGTACACAGGTAATGCTCATCTGTGTTGGCATACATTTGTGTGTTGTGTGTATGTCTAATGTGTGTGTAATGATGCCTGTACCATGCCCGCAATCACATGTGTGTTACAGGGTATGTGTGTGTACCTAGCAACATGTATACTCTGTTATAGCAGTATGCCAGCTATATTAACAGCTGTGCACATTTGTTCGGTAGGGGTATGGCATCAAAGACTAGGGTAGATTACTGTTAATACTGTAAATGTACATTACATTCACTGCATTGAATGGCATATTTCTTCATGCATTAGCTTGATATATACCCCCTGTGCGAGGTTGTGCATCTTATCCCAAACAGTGTGCTGGGTACTGGTGTATACTGGTTTGTTGTATGGAGTGTGGCAGGCACTGTCAGACAGTTGTGGGCTGAGCACTGATATGTGGTATTGAACATGTGTATCCTGTGATAGACAGAGAGATGCCATATATGGCAGTTAAGTGATATCTGTACTTCTTAATGTTAAGTGTGCCACATCACCTTTTCACACATATCATTTAATTGTCTTCCAGGGTTATGGCTCATCAACGCAATCCAGCTTATATACAGCTACAGAGGAGCAGGAGATACAGGCCAGCTTGGTGCAGCACTACAACCTGCTCTTTTCCAGGGCCAACCAACAACAGAACACAGTTATCATATGCAGTACACGGAAACATGCTACATTTGGCATTACCACACACCCACTGTAAGGTCACATGTCAGTATCCCACATGTCATGCACACACACATGATGTACCTCAGGGGTGGAGGCCTATCATGGGTCTGTGCAACACTCTGCAACACGTAACACAGTCATGTTAGGCAATGCTCCCTATTGGGCACCTCACACACCCATGTACAAGGTGTCTGTGTAATTGCGAACGTAGCCACGGCACTGTGGTTCAGGTATGGCATGCTAGGCAGTGTTCTTGCACACATTAGTAGGTGTGAGTGACCACAGGATGCATGGTGATGATGGCACAGGGTACTACACCATATCCAGTTACGGTGACCACAGTACTATTCATAGCAGTCATTGCTTTGCACCTCAATGTCGTGTGTGTGCAAACATATGCACCTATACACGATATGCATAGCATGTTGTGTGTGTGCTTACATATGCCAGTATACACAATATGCACAGCAGTCACCATCCAAACAAAGTGTCACATATATGTCCTGGAATGCTAGTGGGTGTATAGGTCACCTGACACACATTGGGTATGTGTGGTGTTCATTGTTGCAGGTGTGTCGCATGCCATGCCATGTCTGGCACAGACATATCTGCAAAATGTCCCACACTCACCATAACCGCTGTACACTGGCCATGTCGATCATTGGGATACCTTCACATCAACATGCACCACTCATCCCATGTCTGTACATAGCATGCATGTGCTACACCCATGCCCACTATTATCTGCTGTGGACACATACACTGTACTCAGACATAGATATCTATGTGTCACACAGATTACACATGCAGCCATGGCATGTATACTTGTGAGTGATGGTGCACAGGGCATTGCAGAGCTGATAATACCTGCACAGCAATGTTGTGTCCATGTACACATTGTGTTCCAGGGTATAACCAATCACTGAACAACTACACAGTTGCATCAAAGCCATGTATACTGCCATTAAATGGGGCATGTACACTTGCACTATATGGTCTTGTGCAACACATATTCTGCATGCTGACACGTGTGTGGTGACTGTTTACCTTGTGATACTGACACCCACCTTCACCCACTATAGAGTATGTGTTGGATTGCTGTAGTGAGGAGTGTATTAGTGTTCATGTGTTCACGTGTTCATGTGTTCATGTGTGCATGTGTGCATGTGTTCATGTGTGCATGTGTGCATGTGTGCATGTGTTCATGTGTGCATGTGTTCATGTGTTCATGTGTTCATGTGTGCATGTGTGCATGTGTGCATGTGTGCATGTGTGCAAGTGCAGACCGTAAAGTGTGTTTCCTGTCTTCCTCTCACAGGTGCTGAGTTAGGGGTGGCCGAATGCAGCAGGGAACCTGAAGCCACTGCCATGGATAGTGCTGCTGATGAGACATGTATTTTGGCACAGGAAGGCTTGACAGGGTCTGTCGTTGGTCTGCCAATCGACAGTACACAGTGTTCAACCCCCATCTATGCACACACTCATACTGTCATTACATCCCTCACCGCCAATGGCCATAGGCGAGGGACAGCATACAGTTGGCATTGACCAGGAGAGTGTGCTACCCATGGTACTTGCTTCCCCTCACAGCAGCCATAACCATATACCTGGAATGGTACCACATAGGCAGAGGTCCAGGGGTTCTCAGGGGAGCACCACTGGTCATATTGCCCCTGGCAGGTGTGCCCTCACAGGTCTTACGACAACCAGTATGTTCCGGGCTGTAATGCAGGCTCAGGCATGTATGGAATGGTACACCAGGCAGGGACTTAGGGCGCAGAGGGCACATTACACTGCTATCAATGACAGCATCCGTGACCTTGCTGGTGCCATCCGGACTTACACCGAGGTCATTGATAGACGTTGGGGGGAGACATTAGATGCCCTTCACAATATGTCTTCCATGAGCCAGGACCGTGCGGGATGGTTGTGACGTCGACACGGACACATGCCAGCAACAGCAACAGCTGGCAGTGGTCGTGGACAGCCCCCAGTTCACAGCTGCTCCCAGAGTGGCAGTACCAGCCCCAGCAATGCTGGTGCTGGCCTGTCCATTGACCATCCCAGTAGACCACGTGCACGTGGCTCTGGCCAGTCCCAGCAGGGACATGGGTCCAGTCATCCCACCTCTGCCTCTGAGGACAGTACCCAGTCAGGGTTGGTATCTGATACTATCCGTAGCACCCCTGCCAGGCACAGGTACTGTGTCCGTGGCCGGAGACAGTGATCTGGACAGCCTAGCAGGTACAGTCTGTGACTGTCCCACAAACTACTGTATATGGCAGCCACATGGTGGAGCTGTGTGCATGCAGACGCACACACATTAACCAAACAACTAGGGCTCACACATACACACACATTACATCAACACTGGCCCATGCTGTACTGTTGTCCCTCACACACACACACACACACACACACACACACAGACATGTCGGTTGGATGGGTCAGTGTCAGGCTCTGGCAAGCAACAAAACACCCTGTGCATATGATGATACCTGTGCCGCCTACTGTCATCTGTAACACTGATGGAGGAACAGGCTAACATGGTGCTGATGCACAGGGTGTCACTATAGCAGTGTAGCAATATTAGCAAATTGTCAACAGGAAAGTGTAATGACATCCTTGTAGGTATATCTCTGCAGACATTATGCATCACAGCTCTGATTGTCAATGTAGCATTGTTTACACCACTGTTAGGTATGAGTATGTATTGTCCACCCATGTGCCACTTGGCTGAAGTGTAATGTATTGCCAGCATGTGTTAGTGAGTGGACAGTATGTGTGTGATGTGTGCAGTACAGATTAGCAAGTGTACATCTGTGAACATGTTGGGTGAGCACTGTTTGCATGTACGTGCATAGTGGAGACATGGGACATGAGGCATACCCTGTTGTACACATTGTTAACATCTCATAGCGTCTTCCATTGGCCAGTATGCATTCTACTACAGTTATGTACTAACATGGGTAGATATGTGTGTATGACATGGGTTGACACTATGCTGTGGGTGATACTGTTAGTATCTGTCAATGATTTGTGGTCTGGTAGTATACGTAACCTCAACAGCATGACTATAAGCATGACTATAAGCAAGCATTGGATGTTGTCCTGACAAATGACACACAGTTGTAGGGAACTCAGTAACGGGTGAATCCTTCCGGTGCTACACTGTAACACTAACCAGTGGTAATGACTGCCACCCATTCCTGTAACCACACCTGTTTGGCATATAGGCCCCTTAGGTTCATGCAAACACACTAGGGATGTGTCCATTCAACTCTGTAAATGCATGCATTGGCCTACAATCCATTCCCTGGATGAGACGCATATCCTACACAAGGGTATCATGCAGACAGATATCTGTCATCTGATACATGCTGTATAGCAGTAAGCCAACTATGGCATCGTCAACCACATGTACCATACTTACCATCCCGTCAGTACCACATAGGTGGTAGGCTCTACATGTATGTTGGGTACCAATGTGTACATACAGCCTCATGTTATGTCATGTGTCCCTTGGTATCCACATATCCATAGGTATTGTGGAGTCCCAAGGTGTATCACATGAGACATTAGAGGCCTGGATGCATATCCACAAGGCAGTTGTACACCTATAATGACTGTCCATTATTGGCAGTCGTTGTTGTGTATGAACATGTCTGACATATACCCCAGGCATATACCCTCACTCACACCACTCTTATGTAACTGTCATGGGTGTGTGTGGCACAGCTGACCTTGGCCATGGATCACAACAGTGGACGGCCCTGTCACATGCATACATATGTGACCTACGATCTGAGAAGCAGCGGCACAACCTGTCAATGGCAGCAAATGTAGTCATGTAGTATGCAGGCTTTACACCTATGTACTGATTGAGGGGACATGTACACATATATTTTGCCACGCATATACCTGATGTGTGCAATGCACTTACTGTTGTAATCATAATATGTCATACCATAGCAATAACAAAACTCACACCGCATTGACCAACAGTCAATGTTTGCAGGATTTAAACCCCTACCTAATTATGTTATGTTACTAGAGAGTGACGCATTAGCCCGGCGTGTTATTGGCTTTACTGGGTGGCTTTCTTTCTCCTGCTGGTTTTCTAGGATGGTGACATCATCAGTCTTTCCAAAGGGGAATGTACATCTTTTAGTTTGTTTTCCCAGTCTCCAAAAGGGGCACTCCTTTCCAGGACAATTGCACACATACACACCCCACACACAGTCAGCCTTTGCAGGATTCAAACCCCTACCTATCTATGTTTTGCTACTGGAGAAAGACGCATTAGCACTGTGCGCAATTTGCTTTACTGGGTCATTTCCCTTCTTCTGCTGTATTTCTAGGATGGTGACATCATCAGTCTTTCCAAAGAGGAATGTACATCTTTTAGTATGTTTTCCCAGTCTCCAAAAAGGGAACGCCTGTCAAACACAATTGCACACAGTCAGTGTTTGCAGGATTCAAATCCCTACCTAACTATGTTATGCTACTAGAGAGAGACGCATTAGCACAGCGCGCTATTTGCTTTACTGGGTGGTTTCTTTTCTTCTGCTGTATTTCTAGGATGGTGACATCATCAGTCTTTCCAAAGGGGAATGTACATCTTCTAGTGTGTATTCCCAGTCTCCAAAAAGGGCACTACTTCCCAAGACAATTACATACCTACCCACCCACCCCCACGCACAGTCAGTGTTTGCAGGATTCAAGCCCCTACATAACTATGTTATGCTACTAGAGAGTGGCGCATTAGCACAACACACTATTTGCTTTACTGGGTGGTTTTCCTTCTCCTGCTGTATTTCTAGGATGGTGACATCATCATTCTTTCCAAAGGGGAATGTACATCTTCTAGTGTGTTTTCCCAGTCTCCAAAAAGGGCACTCCATTCCAAGACAATTGCACACATACACATCCCCCCCACACACACGCACACACAGTCAGCATTTACAGGATTCAAATCCCTACCTGATTATGTTATGCTACTAGAAAGTGACACATTAGCACGGCACATTATTTGCTTTACTGGGTGGTTTCCCTTCTCCTGCTGTATTTCTAGGATGGTGACATCATCAGTCTTTCCAAAGGGGAATGTACATCTTCTAGTGTGTTTTCCCAGTCTCCAAAAAGGGCACTCCTTTCCTAGACAATTGCACACATACACACCCTTACACACACACACACACACACACACACACACACACACACACACACACACACACACACACACACACACACACACACACACACATACAGTTAGCAGTATTCAAGCCCCTACCTAACTATGTCATGATACTAGAGAGAGATGCATTAGCACAGCGTGCTATTTGCTTTACTGTGTGGTTTCCTTTCTCCTGCTGTATTTCTAGGATGGTAACATCATCAGACTGGACATGGTAATGTGTATACACTTTGTTTTATGCCATTCCAGGAATGGTTCATGTGGATCATCAGGTGTCAACAGCTTGAACAGGAACTCATAATCCTTACCTTGTGTGATCTATATGTGGACACATTGACATTCCTTCATATGTCAACACATATTTATGCACAGCTTGTTGGTTTTGTGGGTACTACATGTGTCTGGGATGTTGATAAAGGACTATTCAAAGTGTATGTGAGACATGTGTTACTGTGTTCAGTGATGTATGTCCTGGGTGTCTACCTTGCAAACAAGCTAGCATGTTTGGATAACATGATCCACACATGAACATACCACAGCTAGTAAGGTTGTGTGTATGTCAGCTTCCAATAGCTCGGCTTATGACTTCAACCATGATGGGCTCCATGGCCTTGCAGATTGGACTTCATAGGCGTACTGGACTTTACTTCCCATGGTGTGTTGTGCACCAACACTTGTGTGGAGTGCCATATGTTGCTGTAACACATTCAATGGTTCCACATCCTGTGTGGGGGGGGGGGGCTCAGCTGACTGTTCAGGTGCAGGATCTGTTTCTTCTGTAGTTTATGCATGGCACATATTGGGAATCCATGTAGTCCACTTGATGCCATGATTTTGGAATTGGGGGTAGCTGATGATCCATTCTACATGTGATATCTCCTGGTATGATGATATGGACTATCGTCAATGGGAGGTGGGTATGTATATATGGGCCTGTCTGTCAGGATGTCGGCATTGTCAATCAGGTAGAGTTGGCCCTGCCTCATGACATATATGTGTGTACATTGCTATATATGACATAGCTGTCGGAGGTGTCATGATTCAGTCTGGACTCCTTCTCAGCTACTCTTTACAGAACACCAACGAACCTGTGCACTAATCCCTGTTATACTCTTTTACACATGGAACACCATACTGATCCTTTGTGATGTGGCTACAGAGTATGTCATCATGATATCCCGGCATGTCCAGGAGTCGGCTTAGTGTGTACTCTCCAGTCCAGCTGGTGAATATTGTGATGTAGACACAATCTCACATCTTCCTCATGTACACAGACAACACTCTCCTCCTCCCGACAAACTGAGATACATGTGTGGGATGCACCTATGGAGACATATAGGGTGCTGAACTTTCTCGACCAATGACTGGCACAGTCTATCAGGTGGTGAAGGTAATCACACACACCACATATCAGTCTCACATATCCTCTGTTGACAGCACTCAAACCACATTATCACACATACACATACTCGGATGCTGTCAATGAACTCTGCCTAAGCAGCAGAGACCTCCACAGCAGGCACACACACAACTGCTACTACACTACAATACCCACATCTCACTTAGTTCACAATGTCAGTGTGCCACACAATCACTGCCCTTCGGGCTACACAACACACCTAATACACTTGTGATAGGTGATACTTATTGTCAGACACACTGACGTACCACTCACCAGCTCATACAAGGGAATAGTCACTTTGTGCTGTCTGTCGGGTGCCAGGTTCTGCCACATAACACATGCAGTCAGGTCACTCCAAAGCAAGTACGGGACTGGCACCATCATTGTCCATGCTGGTGTGTAAAACCTCAGACATTTCTCCCTGGACCACATGACATGGTACATTGAGGTACACTGTGATCATGTAGCCCAGACCAGTATGACCCTAACCTTATCTAGCATCTTACACCCACCACGTATGATGTCACAGTATACAGACAAACATATCACGTTTAACTGTTGGCTAACTGATTGGTGTCATTCATAGGGGATACAGTGGCTGTCAGCCTGTGGTAACATGCTCGACATGCCACATAGCCTCACTATGGACAGCTTGCACCTGTCACCCTTGGACCTTCCAATGCTGTCTACGGCTCTTGCTACCACCATAGTGCATTTGTTGATCAGGGCTCAAAAGACAAACCCACCTCCATAGACATTACAGGTTGAATGACACTAAGGGTAATGCTGCTCAACACCAGATGTGTTACCCTCATATTGCGGCCACTCAGGACTCTCCTCAGTATGGAGGATAGTGATATCTGTGCACTAACATGCACCTAGTTCAGACTCACATATGCACACCAGCACTACCAGGTTATGTTTCATACCATGCTTTCTGACCACAGGACTTGGTACGGACAACACAACTTGGGAGTGTATCCATATACAGCACAAATACACACACCTCCGGGTTAGTAGCACTGCACTAAGCATCACAGACCATACATATACAACTACCATTGTGCAAAGCTGCCTTTCAGTTTGTTGCCTGCTACAGACCACCCTCCCATACTCAGGAACCACACTCGGCTTTCCTGGGAACAGTGGAGAATATGAAGGTCTCCACAAACACCATTATATTGTGTGACTTCAGATACACAAATATTGACTATGGATACTACTCAAGCCCCAGCACCCTCACCCTACAGTCACTACAATTTGTAAAGTCACATGCTATGGCACAGCAGGTCACCACAGCCACAAGGGAGTTTACATATTGGACCTGATCATTACCAACATGGGGACTCTATGTTCCACGCCAGCGATATACCCCTCATTGGTAAGGTCAGAACATACATATCTCTCACTGGACATACATATACACTCCACACACCCATCCTGGGTAATCCTGGTGAACTTCTCATGAGCCAACGTCTCACTTCACTAAAGCAAGGTGGTATTGTTCACAGACCCTGAGACAGTGGAGAATATGGCTCCGACTGCTGAATCCTTTACATACAAATTCTATGGACACCTAGTGGACTGCATGGATTGTGCTATCCCAAATAACAACAGGACTCACTCCTCCAATGGCAGGAGACCTGTCTGGTAGACCCCAGCCATAAATAAGCTGTACAATGTCAGGAGGAAGCTACTACATGATAGAGCACAATCACAGATGGGGAAAGCATCTGTGATCTGCACTAGCAGACAGCTACAATCACTCATGTACATGTGTAAGGGCTGCTTCTCATGGACAATTGCACCAAACACGTAGGACTATCACAAGGCCTTCTTCACTTATGTCAGGTACCTGGGTGGACACTCACTGATATGCTGTGAGTTACTGCATACTGACTAAACTTACCCTGAACCCACTGGCATAGCCAACATCATGGCAAACAGGTTCAGTGCAGATGTCTCCCCTCATTCCCCCTAGGGAGCAACTATCCATCCCAACAGAGTGTAACCTCCCTGACATCACACAGTAACAGGTGAGTGCTGCCCTCCCCAAAGCATACATTACAGCATCAATGGGACCAGATGATGTTCCGGCCTGCATGTTACACAAGCTTCATGACAGACGTAACCCTCACATTACATCACTGTGCAATATCAGAGTTACTACAGGATATGTACCCACAGAATGGCATACAGCAACAGTGGTCCTACTCCACAGGGTTGATGCCACTACAGACCACACACAATATAGCCGTATAAGCCTAACTAGCCTGTTCTGCAAAGCTATGGTGCATATTGTCATGGGACTCTTACACATAGACATCGGGAACCTACGGACACTGTGTCCTACACATGTCAGCGTTGTTGTGGGCAGATCTTGCCTCTTTAACATGTTTGTATTCTTTAGACAGTTAACCGGTCCATCAACATAGGGCCAGTTGTACACGCAGCCTACCTGAACCTTGCAAAACCCTTCCACACAATTACCCACAGGGCCATTATGCATAGGCTCACCAGCATTGATATGGACACATATCTCACATGTTGGATTGCTACCTGGATCAGGGATAGCACACACATGGTTGGAATTGCTGGTGCCATGTCTGACTATACACCAGTTACACATGGCATCCCACACGGCTCGGTCCAGGGACCTCTCTTGTTCAGTATATATTTGTTTGATGTACAAGCTACCACAGGGGGAATATGGCTAACCTTGTTCGCACTTGACTGCATACTGGGTGCCATGACCAACTCTCCAACTGCCACATACATACTCCAAGAGGGTCTCACAGAGATGGATGACTGGTGCCTGAGCAATGGCCTACAGCTACATGCCGTTAGTTGCATAGTCATCCCCTTTGGGAATAACAACATGCCCACACATTAACACAAAGTTAGTACTCCATTACATATGGTGGGAGTTGTTAGGTGATTGGGGACATGACTTGTTTGTACTGTCACCTTTGACATTCACATTGCCCAAGTGGTTGGACAGACCTTCTATATAAGCCACCTTATTCCATATGGTTTCACATCTAGATCGAGTGAGGTCATTGTGCCCCTATACTCATCACAACCATGCTTGGTTACAATGCTAACTTTGGGGTGTACCTTACCCAACCCCTGCAGCAACTATACTGGCCACAGAGGTTCCTCACCAGGCAGATGTGGGGACTCACACGGATGGCCTGCACAGTTCAGATGCAGTGACCCCAGCTCTACTCAGTCACTTACCACCTGCTCGGATATGCTGTGTGCCTGTTGTTTACAATAATACCTAACCCAGAATTACTGGACATGCTCCACCTCAGGATGTCCATCTCCCTTGTAGCTACACACACCAGGGGACATATACCCAGCACTGATGTTAATAGGACATGCTGGAGGGACATATTCTTATCCTAGGGCCTCCACTCACTCTGGGTTTTGATCACAGTTACACATAGGCAAAGCCACCCACTGACCACCTACAAGGGACATCTTGATGGCTGTATGGGTGGTCATATGTTTACCCCTGGGATATCTTCTGTGTCCCTGCTAGACAGAGGCACACTAGCCTAAACGCATATGGGCTATCTTGTGTGACCTACTATTCACTGGCACAGTGTAGTAATCTGACAGGGTTGCAAAAGCCAAACACACTCTGGCTAGGCTGGTACATGCCCTAGGGCAGATAGCCTAGTATCGACCTCTGAAGCTATGCTTATGTTCAGGATGCACAATATTTCTTGCTGATACTGTTTGCAGGTCTTTATCGTCTCTGCTTTCCCAGCTTCTATGAACAACTTAGGTATCTGCAGAATACGTCTGATCATGACAGGGTTTCACTATATTATATATGTGTCTGTTGTCATGTAACTGTGTGCACAGGGTGGATTGATGGATAGTGGGAGGTTCCTGGGTTAACACATGCAACTGCCAGATATGTGTGGCCCACTGCTGTACTCAGACATGTCCTAAGTGTGTGAGCAGGCCCAGTTCAGGCTTTCCATGTTTTGTTGCCTAACATATGTCTCATTTATTGAAGTGTGTGTGCATGTCCAGTGTGACCTTTCAGTATGTTGCGATCTGACATACACTACATTTGTGGATGTATGCGAACATGACCAATATTAACATTTATCCTGTGTGTGTTGGAGGTCATGTTCTGTTCTTACTGCAGGACTCACCTTTGTGTCATAACTCAACAGGGATTATACTGTTCCTGCAGGGTTTCCATGCGATAATTTGCATTGACTTATCAACATTCCTTCATACTGGCTGACCACTGCAATACTGTCATGGTTTAGTGGTTCAGTACTTTACCTATAGTGCACAGTATCTTGGGTTTGAGGCCCATCACTGCTTTATATTTTCATACTGAGCATACCAGACAGCTTAAGGGCCAGTTAAACAAATATGAGCATGTTGGCTGTTGTTCAGTTATGCCCTACTTAGACCAGGCTTGTCTGACATTGCTGTATATTCAACAACTTTGCTGGATATTGACCAATATTACTCAACATTGACCACAGTTGCACTGGTTGGTGTGTGCGATTCTTTTTGCATATACTACATGGTGGTAAATGTTGTTTAGCACTGCCTTAAATTGTTTATCGCATAGCAATCATGCCTCAGGTGGTGCTGCAGGGCTGCCTATGTCAGATGCACATACTACACTGCCTGTACATGTTTGACAGCAGGTAGTGTCAACTTAGGTATCCCTTTTACTATATGTGCGAGTCAGAAAGAGGTATCATTTCCAGAGTTCCTACTGAGCCAGTGTAAGTGCTATGTGTTGCCTCTTTGCCAAGGCCAAAGCATACTGGGCACTCCTCCTTCTGCTTACTGGGGCAGGATCAGGTTGTTCCTCCTCTGAGTCACGCTCTGCCTGTGATGACCTTGGCAATGGTGGGGGGGCTGTTTGGCCCAGGCCTATGCTGGTCCTGTTGCAGCTGTTTTTGCAGGATCATATTATGTAGCATAGCACATACCATGACAATTTGGGTACATGTAGTTGGTGAGTACTGCAAGGCTCCATCAGATGTGTCCAGGCACTGGAACCGTGACTTGAGCAGCCCAAACACATGCTCAATTACATTTTGTGTTTGTGTGTGTGCCTCATTATGGTGTTCCTGTTCAGGTGTGTGTGCATTTCTGATGGGTGTCATCAGCCACGGCTCCAGTGCATAGCCAGTATCACCCACTAGGTGACCATGTGGGATGTCCCCATTGGCAAATGTCTGGTACAGCTGTGTCAGATGCCAGATATGGGAATCATGGTAGCTTCCAGGGCAGCCAGCACACACATTCAGTATTATGCCCTGGGCATCACACACAACCTGGCAGTTGATGGAGGGGCAGCTCTTGCAGTTGTAGTAGACCCTACCCCGCTCACCAGCTGGTGCTTTGATGTGTATGTGTGTGCAGTCTATTGCACCCACTACCTCAGGGTATGCTGCTATTTGCTGGAAGAGACGCATATTGCTGGCCAATACCTCACGGGAATTGGGGAAATATACATGAAAACCGACATGTGCTGACATGGCATCCAGGAACTGGTGCAGTACCCTGGATTCTGATGCCTGTGATATCCCCATCATATCACCAGTTGGTCTTTGGAAGGTACCTGTTGCTAATATTCTTAGGCCAACACATACCTTGGTTTCCACTGGGATGGGTTCCCCTCTGTTGGTTCTGTGTGTGAGGCGTGGCCTGCACAGCTCAACAATTTGCTGCAGGAGGTCTCTGTCCACTCTATAGTGCTCCACTATCTCCAGCTCATGTAGCCCCTGGTAGGTTACCCTGAGCCTGTACACTCTTCTCCGTCTCCTCACTGTGGGTTGTCCAGCAGCATTTCCATTGTCACCACCCTCAGCAAGTTGCATATGTCGCCTTATGACAGCAATGGCAGCCCCTAACATTTCTTTGTTTCAGTAAAGCTTTTTCAGTTTTCACTTCTATTACCTTACTGCAGTGTCTCTTGTGAGAAACATAATGAACTGTTTCTTGCAGAGTTTTAAGTGCTAGGCTGGGCTGGGCTAGTGTACTTCCTGTGTAATTGCCTGATTCTGATTGTTTTCACCTGCTAGCTCTGCTAGTACTCCCTGGTAGCTTCCTAGTATCTGTTGTGCTTCCTATTTCCTTTTTATGTTTCCTCAGGGGGCAGCGCTGTGCACACAATCACAAACACGCTCATAGCAGCTCACACGCACGCACACATGCTTACACGGACTACAACTTGCTTATTCGGGTTACAATGCGCGCACACCAGCGCAAACACGCTTACAACACTTTAAACTGCCTTATACATGCTTACTCCGGCTTACACGTGTGCACTCACGCTTACACGTGCGCACACTGTCTTACTCAGGTTTACAGGTGCGCACACGCGCGCATACACGCTCAGCAAGAAACTTTGGTGTTATTCATGGCGTACACTTTCCATTTCTTGACTTTACCTAACCTACCTGCTGGCACACCTCTTTCAATGATGTGTAAATGACAGCTGACACATACCACTCTGCTCCAATGAGCTTCCCTTCTTTTAAATATGCCCCACTCGTGATGTCACCTATCTTCTACTCTGTTACTCCCCTTATCCTACTCCTACACTCCACTGACTGTGCTCATTTGCTATGTAAACCTGTGATTCACTATCCTTGTCCTCATTTGCATGGAATTGCCTACTAATGCTTGGTTACAGCTCTTAGACTTTGCTTCCCCCTTAACAACCTCTACTCGGTGGCCATGTTGACTTCGGCCTGCCATTCCCTTGCATTGTATATTAACAATTTCTATGTTTTCCACGTTTGTGGGTTTAAATTTCTATTTTTCTGTTTTTTAGAGTGCAGCCCATTTGCGCGGCGCTGCGCTATGCTTAAACATTGGAAATCGATGGAAAAAAATATTTTTATTTTCATATTGCATCAGGAAACATTACCAATGGCTGTATATTTGGCCATTGGCATGCTTCCTCTACTGGATGCAACTTTTATTTGGAGCTGTCATGGCTCCGTTTTGCTGTTTACAGAATGGTACTCAGTTGTCAACTGAGTACATTTCTGCAAATAACACTGCTCTTACTCGGACAGGTACGGGTTTCCTGAATCACAAATCTACCTCATTTGCATGCCTTTCGCCTGCAATTGAGGTAATTTGCATGTCCCTGCCCTGTCCATGTAAGAGCCGTTTTAGGAGCTCTCTTACACGCCCCTACAGGCTGTTCCTGGATCGCTCGTCGGACATGATGGCCGCATAGAGTCTTACTCTACTCTTAGACTCCATACAAACCATCGTGAATCTGGCCCATAGTGTGTGAAAGTGACACTGAATTACCAATGTTGTCCAATATGTTCTCAAAAAGAAAAAAAAATCTTTTGTTTGTAAAGATAAATAATACAAAGTAAGTATGGAAAGAGGAATAGATGCCCATGTATCTGTAACAATTATATCTGAATGATGTTTTATGCATTGCTTTCAAAGTACTACTGTGAATCTTAAAATGTGTACAGGTGAGAGTTTATTTGTGTTGGATAAAGAATGACAATAATTTACAGAGGAAAACAAAGGGATTTTTTGTCATTATTTGTGGCAAAGGTTAAGAGAACAGTTTTATGTGGGAGAATCTGGCTGCAGAAATTAAATTGATTAATTAAGTTTGTGATCCAGCATGACTGACATGATTTACATCAATCCAATGTCATTTCTTTGCATGAATAAGTGCTCATTGAGAGATATGCAATACCATGCAGTGTCAAAACTGTCATTTTGCTGATTCAGGGAGCCCTACCAAGTAATGACAAAACAGACCATTACAATATGAATTGAAGGAAAGAATGGATAAAGACCTAAAGATATGGAAAGGCTACAGAGAGAAAATACTACTAGCCAGTTAGGAATAATTAACTGGGCACTTTGATTGTTCCTGTTATAAAAAGGATAATGCCATATCTAGTTGTGGTGATTATAAGCTGACCATTAATCAGACAGCAATCACTGAGACATATCTAGTATAATAACTGGAAGAGCTAATGACCACACTGAGTGGTGTAAAAGTAGATCTAGCTGGAAAAGGTCTAGGATCACCTAACTTACTGAGCTAATTAAAAGCTGCACAGGTTCACATTTTCTATTTATTGCAGTCATGAGACTACATCTCCAAATGGAAAGTATAGTTTTGTAAGTAAACTTGCCATAATAGTAGATGTTTGAATGATCACTGCTGCAGTAACCTTAGCTGTATGAGTTATATCCTACAAAGGATATAAAGCCAGACAGTTTCAAAAGTTTTATAGCACAGTCCATGTATCTAAACCATTAGTCAGCTCGAGCTGAGCTGACTAAAAAGACAGGGTTGGGAACAAAGTCTTTCAGATAATGCATGCTAGCAGAGAGATGGAGACTGATTCATGAAAGACCAGTGCTGGGAACAACAAAAAGTATATGTCCACATTCTAGCCTAAACAACATAACAAAAACAAGAGGGAAAGAAGAGGAATTGGCTGCTGTAACAGTGAGCATGTGAACATCTACTGTTTATAGTAACCTTACTTACACAACTGTACTATTTTGTGTCTTTCGGCTTTTCCCGGTTAGGGGTCGCCACAGCGGAACTCCGGTCTGCTAATGATTGGTAGTGTATTTTTACGTACTGGGTTACCAGCCCTGATGCACAATCTTCAACGAAGGCATGCCCCATTCATGTATGCCTCCACACAGAGGATGCTCTAGCTGAGAATTGAACGGCACAACGTCTTGCTATGAGGCGACAACGCTACCGCAGCACCTCCACCGCATATTCATCATATTGATCACTGCTGCAGTAGCCTTGGCTATGTGGGTAATTTACCCTAGCTTACCACATTTGAGAGGTAGAAGGGGAAGGGTCCTGGAACCCGTGGACAATTGACCTAGCAAAGCCAGATCTAGACCCAGAGAAGGAATCAAGCTTGCAATGCCATGTAAACTTATGCTCAAAGGACCAAGTTGCTGCTCCTAGAATACTGCTAGTATTCAACCTTTTCTAAAAGCCATAGATGAGGCCAATGTCCTGGTAGAGTGGGCCTTGAACCTGCTTAAATAATTTTTTTTATGGTGAGTATAACAAAAGGTAGTAGCCTTAGACACCCATTTAGAAATAGTCTGTTTTGTCACAGGTTTCCCTTCTTACCTTCACAAGAAATGAGCAATTGATGTGAAGATTTGAAAGATTTAGGATCTGATGTTGTTAATCTTCACCTAATCCTTGATGGTGGGTTCAATTCGAACCCTCAGACCCTGACTCAGACATTATTTTCCAGCTCATGCTCTTCAAACTCTCAAGCCTGACTCTACCTATAATGCACCTCACAGAGATTACCTCAGATCTTGTTTGCCGCATCACAAACCAGATGTGCCTTCATTATCTCTTCAGCCTTGGTGAATATTTGTGAGTTATAAAACTTATTTTATATATCTTTTACCTAAACAAAACTCTAGTAGTTAACTCAATCGACCTTATCTAAGCTACCCACTCCTCTTCTACTGTTTTTCTGTTACCCTGAGGTATTTTTCCTACTTACCATTGTTGGTAACTCTCTCTCTTTACCATTAGGGTATTCTGGTTATCATTGTTGGTATTTTCTTTCTTCCTTTCCTTTCAAAAAAAAAAATCTCTCTCTACTTATCTTCTAACGTTCTTAATTTCAACTATGTCTGACAAAAAACAATCTCTAATGAAACTTAAGGGCTCTTCACGTTTCAAGAGATGTGCCAAGTATGAGGGGAAAGTGCCCCAACTCAGATGGCATACCCTTTGTGTATATTGTTTAGGTGAAATACATTTGCAAGAGAATCGTGCTATTTGTCACGGATTTTCCTCCCGTACCTTAATGGAATAAAAGAATAAGCTTTTGTTGAAAGGCCTGTTAAAAATCTCCTTTCGACGAGGCCATTTCTGGAACTAAAGAGAAAACTGTGGAAATGGGAACGTCTTCCCACAATTCAAAAAAGAGACCTTCTTTGGTTCCAAGCTCTTCAGAACCGATGAGAAGAATTTCTAAAACCTCTTCAGCTCTGAAAAGTTCTTCGACACTGGGAGAATTATTGGTGCCTAGCAAGACACCTTTGGAACACTCTGATGGCTTGGCCTCAGCTCCAACTGTGCCGTCTTTACCTAGGACTTCAAAGTTACCTATTGTAACAAGGATGTTGTACTCTCCTTCTGTGGACCCTTTTAAGGACACTCAATTTGTGGAAGTCAGATGGTCCAGATCTCCTTCCATGGTATCAGTGAGGTTGACTAAAAGTTTATTGGAACAGGACATTATGAGGTTAGTGGACCAACTGCTAGTGGCAAGAGGATTAACTCTGGTTCTGAGCCAAGCCAGCATCGAAACTGCTCATTCCATAACACCTACATACACTCCTCCTCCAACTCTATCTGAACTCTTTGAGCCTTAGGTTCCGACAGCCCCAGCTCCAACTGAGTCAGTTCCAACAGCCTTCCCATCTTCAGTTCTGACTACAGCCTTGAGATTTTCTGGATCTACTGCACGGGTGACTCCCAGGTTGGGACTTTATGATTGGTTCCGGGATGCATGATATTTTTTCGGCTGCGTCTGAGCCATCCGTGCCTCTCGGAGCATCAGCCCTTGTAGTTCAGACTCAGGCTCCAGGTGCAGAGGCAGTCTCCTTGGTGCGGGGTGTGACCCCAGCTCTGAAGAAGTCCTTTTTGGTTCCGGGCTTCCACCCCTCTACGGGGAGCCTGTCTTCCATATCATGGAGAAGGCACTTTCCCTTGGGGATTCCCAATAGTTGCCTTCCCTGTCGGGGCAAATATCTTCCCCTTCCTCTAGGCTGGAGCTGCCATTGACCTCATCCCCCAGACAGACGGTGCAAAAGCCCGAGATAACACCCACTCTGATGGTTACCTCTTTGGAAACTTTTCCGGAGCTTCCCACCAAAGAAGTCCCCATGAAGAGGAAGTGCAAGAGGAAGCATTTCGACTCCCCAGAGGAGTCTTACACCGAGGATGCTGACTTCGATGAAGACAAAGGTTCCACAAAGTCACCCCCTGAAGATTTTTCCTTTGGGGACATCCTTGAAATACTGAAACAGAGGGGTGACTGGTTGTCCACACAGCCTTCCACAGAGGAGTCAGTATACCTGGAGGCTTTTTGCTCTCAACCCTCCACATACTGGATTTCTCCGCCCGCTGACAAACTTTTGAATTTGATTGCTCAGCGGGCTTGGAAGATACCCAATGCCATAGAGCCTATTCCCAAAAGGCCTGACCGTATTTTGTCTGCACCAAAGAAGGAACCACATTGGTCCAAAGGAATCCCTGTTGATGCTATGGTGGTAGCAGCAGCCACCAAAAAAGAACTCGCAGAAGAGAGTCACACTATCCATCCTCCTAACAAGGAGTCTATGACCTTGGATAGATTCGGGAAGCGTATTTATGCATCAACAACCTTTGCATTAAGGTCATTGAACTACATGGCACACTTTACCAGGTTACAAAGAGACTTAATCAAGGAACTTTCTAACACTCTGGCAGGAGCAGTAGCTGCGGAGGTTCAGGATAAGGTCTCCTCCCAGCTTGCGACCCTTGAATTCATCTCCAACTCCTCCATGTGGCTCATATCACATGCAGCCAAAGGGACGTCCAGAGTAGTGGTTTCAGGCATAGCCATCAGACGGCATTCCTAGATATGCTTATGTGACTTCATGGAGTCATTCAAAGCATCATTCTTCAATGCGCCCTTTGACGGATCTACCCTTTTTGGCCCAAAAGTTAAGGAAACTCTGACCAGAAGTGAGCAGGATGGTAAGACCCTCAGCGACCCTACTCAAGGAATCAAAGGAGAGGGAGACTATGGTTCAAGAAATCCAAAGGGCCTTTCTATGACTCATGTGGTAAAGTTTTCCCCCTGGGACAGAGGGGTAAACAATGGAAGAAGCAGCCCGAGGGGCCAGAATGGACCGCAAAATCAGGGGTCCAAGGAATCCTTGGACTTCCTATCAGCATCCCTGAAGGGATGCCAGATTGTCTTCCTCTGGAGGCAGTCAGGGGATGATTATCCCTGCACCTACTAGCCTGGCAAATAATAACTTTGGACAAATGCGTGCTCAGAATAATATACAGAGACTACCAAATCCCCTTGTTCATGAACCCCAAACCTCAGAATAAACTCCCAGATGTTCCACCGAATCAAAGGGAGGCAGCAGCTTTAGAAATCCAAAAGCTGCTAGACTAAAGAGTCATCAAAAAAGTCCCACCAGACCAGATAGGATCCAGGGTTTACTCAAGATTCTTTTTAGTGCCTCAAAAAACAGGGGACTGGAGACCAATTTTGGATCTCAGCTGATTCAACAAATCAGTCCACCAAACCAAATTCTGGGTGGTCTCGGTACAAGCCCTACTTCCTTTCTTGGAAAAAGGTGGCTGTATGTGCTCGATCGACCTCAAGGATGCTTATTGCCACATAAAAATGGAGAAAAGCTCCAGAAGGTTTCTATGCTTCCAGCTGGGGCCAGTCACTACCAATTCAGAGCACTGCTCTTTGGACTCACACAGCCCCCAGGGTGCTTACCAAATACATGTCAGTAGTTGCAGCTCATCTCAGACTGCAAGGTTTTCGAGTATTCCAATATCTGGATGACTGGCTCCTCACTGCTACCACCAGGCATCACTTAGAAATAGCAAGAGACTATACCCTGTCTCTTGGCACATCCCTAGGCATTTCAATAAATCTCAGAAAATCCAAGCTGCAGCCCTCACAACATTTGGATTTCATAGGGGCACAACTAAACACTGTCTCAGGAATAGCTTCTCTTCCTTCAGAAAGACTACTAGGTATCAGGGTTCTGGTGAGACAGAACTTTGAAAATGACAGAGTCCCAGCAGGACTAATTCTTCAGACCTTGGGTTCAATGGCTGCCACAATCACTCTGGGTCCTCTAGCAAGATTTCACATGCGAATACTACAGTGGTTACTAGCAACACAGTGGTCTCTAACTCATCAACCAATCTCTGCAAACAGAACCTCAAATGGTGGCTTCATTCAGATCAGATTCTCCTGGGCCAACCTCTCACTCTACCTCAACCCCAAGTCATAGTGACCACGGATGCTTCCCAGATAGGGTGGGGGGGCATTATCTGGGAAAGACAGTTTAAGGTACATGGTCCCAATTGGAGGCCAACTGCACATCAATGTTCTAGAGATGAGGGCAGTGCTATTAGTGTTGCAAGCATTCCAGAATTCCCTTCCTCTAGGAACAGTTGCAATTCAAACAGACAACATGTCAGTGGTCTGGTACATCAACAAACAAGGGGGAACAAAATCATATCCACCATGTCGAGAGGCACTCAGAGTGTGGAAATAGGTGATTTCTTCCAACTGCTTTGTCATAGCAATGCACATTCTTGGAAATTCAAATGTGATAGCGGACAAATCGAGCAGGACTATTCTCATGCCTCACGAGTGGTCCCTGAATCCAGTAGTGGCAGACGGGATTTTCCATGAATTAGGCCAACCTTGCTGTGACCTCTTTGCTTCTCCCCTGAACAACAAATGCAGAAGTTACTGTACCCTAATACCTCCACCAGGGGAGTCACCCAGGGACGCTCTTCTACACAATTGGCCTCCCAGTCTATTATATGCCTTCCCCCCAATTCCATTAATCTCTCAGTTTCTGAAGAAAGCAAAAAGGACGAAGAATACCATAATCCTCATTGTCCCATTCTGGCCTCAACAAGTCTGGTTTCCCTTCCTTTGGCCTCATCTGCTACAGAAGCCATGAACTCTGGACCTGGTTCCAGAACTGCTAACTCACCCAGAAAACACTTAAAATTAAAATCCAGAAGAGAGGCAACTGGTTTTCTTGGAGGCCTCTTATGTAAAACCTCTTTCAAAAACATTTTAACATGAGAATGCATTAAAAGAGGAGGAGTCATGGGCAGTTGTTCTGAAATGGCTGATAAATGAACATTGATGGAGGAGTTAGAAAGACCACATGATAGTAACTCAAACGAATATTGTAAGACTAGATAACAACTAGTCCTTAATGGGTGCTGGTTATGCTGTTGGCACTAACTAGAAAACCTCTTCCTTTTGCTAATATATGATTTTCTAGTTGCATGCTTACTTGCCTCCGTTAGTACATGTTGCATGTCCTTAGCAAACAGGTGCTTAGAGGAGTTATGACCATACCATTCAGACAGTCACTGAATTTGACTGATGTCAGAATGTATCAAACACCCCTGATTTTGTGGGAGTAGATCCAGTCTCTGAGGAGGCTTGTGTTAATTGCCCTTGGCCATTTCCAAAAGAAGGGAGAAGCACTGTTGCCTGGGCCAGAAAAGAGTCACCACAATGATCTTGGAGGATTCCTTCTAAATCTTCTGAAGTACCCTAAATATCAGTTGAAAGGGTAGAAAAGCATACAGGAACATTTCTGTCCAAGGAAAGGAATGGACATTTGCCTTCTAGAACTTTTTACATGGTGTCCTGGAGCTGAACTTTACCAGCTAATTGTACTCAGAGGAGGCAAAAAGGTCTACTTGAGGAACTCACCACTGATGGATCAAATACTGAAGATCTTCAGATATAGTTTCCATTTGTAAAGGTCTGGTCTTCATAATTCTCAACCTCTTAGTCCAAAAAATCTGGACAAAGACAAAAATAATGGGGGGACAAAGACCTCAAAATAGGAACACATTTTAAATATTGCTCCTATAAATATATAAAGTTGTTAGAATAAAAGGCTTTTGTGTTACTATGCATTTTCTAAAGTATATGGAGTCCGAATCTCAAGTGCCTCTCATTATTTAGAGAATTCAGTTGTCACTGATTTGCCACAAAAATCCAGAAATTCACTAATTTTATGATGAACAGATCAAAAATATGAGGCAGAAATCTGGACATTCTGTGAAAATCTGGACAGTTGAGATGTATGCTGCTCTTGTCTTGTCCTGCTCAGCATGTCTGATGCACAGTTTTGCTCTAACAGATTGTAACATGCCTGTAGAGTGAGACTGTGCTCTGAAGCTATATCCCAAGCTAACATGCCTAGACTGCAAAGGGGGTATGACCTGGTCCCCTTTGATTGTTGATGTACCACATGACTGGCATATTGTCCGTAACATCTTGAAGTGGTCCCCGAGACTAATGATGATTCAGAGAGTTGAATGCCTTGATCAGGGCAAGCATCATATTTATGGTCTTCCTCTGTCCTTGGTGCCCCACATACCTTGCACTTTTATCCCTCAAGAAACTGCTCCCCAAGCACCGTCTGAGCCATCTTTGTTGAATGATTGTTTTGGAGCAGGGAAGGAGAAGGGGGTACCTGGATTTAGGGATATTTGCTATCTCCACCAAGTGCTTTCTCTTTTTGACAAACCCTAGCACTGGGATTCGAAGACACAAAAGATGTTGATGCTGGTACCAAAGAGGTTTCAGATACCATTGTATCTTTCTCATATGGAGTCTTGACATGGATATCATGAGAATAAGCAATGCCATGCAACTAAAAATCTTGATGTATTCCCTCACAGTGACCAAAGTATGAGGGGAAAACCTTAGAAATAGATCTAGGTATAGACCTATTTTTCTGTGTAAGAAAAGCTCTTTGATCTGAGGTACTAGCAGACACCACAGGGATGAAATCATGTGTGAAGGAGACAAAAATACTTTTTAATGTTCTCTTGGAATCACATTCTTTGTAGGAGATCTCTCACCCAAGTGAGAGATTCATGACACATTGTGAAATACTCTGCAAACAGAAGCAAGCCATCTAAATATGGAAAATGTGAATACACTATAGCCTGCAATGAGCTATAACTGGAGCTAGACACTTGTGAACACTCTTGTTGCTGTGGATAGTCAAAATGGTAAGGCAAAGAACTGATAATATGATCCAGACATACAAAACCATAAGAAATGTCTGAAGTTTGGATGAATAGGAGTGTGATGATAACATTTTTTTAAATCTAGTGTTACCAGCAAACTTAAATGAGAAAGAAGAGGTAACAAGCTGTGAAGTGGCAATATTTTAAACTTGAACACTATCATAAGCAGGTTTAGTAAAGAAAGATAGAGAGTTTGTCTCCAAACATTTTATTTCTTTCTTTGGCAGTAAAAACATCCTTGGATGAGGAATTACACCAAGTAAAGGAGCTTCCCATTGCATCTGTAAACTTGAAGAATCATCTTCAGATCCCATTTATCTGACACAATCTATTGCCAAGGAGACACAATCTATTGCTAAAGAGAAAAATGGAGCTTCAGACTTCCTGGAAGGGGAAAAGGGGCTGCCATGGTTGTGAGGGGGGGCAGGAGCAAGATCACTTAAATAATTATTCTGACTTGATGGACTGTCCATGGTTTTAGGGAATTCCTGAGTTGTTTTTGGAACCCTCCTGCCATTTCTTCTTAAATGTCTGTTTACCCTCATTTTGATGAGCAGTTTATTTATTTTATTTATTTATTTATTTTTGCTAAAATTGAATGGAGGCTAAAAAAATTCCTTAAAAGATTTGGAAAAAGAGGGATGAAAACATCTTATCAACTTAACTCTTTCATCAAACTTTTTGATGACGTGTGCAACACAGGAACCAAAAATTAAAATTGTCCAAAGGAGAATTTAAAATCATTATTTTTCACATCATCTGGGAGTTTTTGAGAATGCATCCAGGCAAACATCCTTAACACAGTACCAGTGGCAATAGTAGTCATTGACTGAGTCATACATTCACTGTAAATAATGAGCTGTGAAATTATTCAAAGCAGATTTTTCCTCACAAGAAGAAACTGGAGACATAACATTCCTCATACTTTCATAATTAGTCAGAATAAAGTTTAACATATCTGCCTGATGGTTCAAAATTCTGAAAATCAAAGTTGCAGAAGCACACAGTTTTCCCTTTACTTATCTGTAATTTTCCTGTACTTGTAATAAAGAGTAGGATAGGAATTAACTAAATATTTAGCAGCAGTATGATTAACTAATGCTATAGCTGTTGGGTCAGATTTGGAAATAGTGTATAAAAACTTAAATGTTTGAGGAACTTATACATTATATCTGCCTTTTATGGGCTGCAGACTGACTATCATGAAACCTGCAAGAAGTGACACACAAAAACATAGCTTCCAAGGCTGATAAAAATGGAGGAATGAGTCAAGGTTCTGGAAATTCCTTATATAATAGCTCATGGTATTTTCCGAGGGACTAAGAAACCTCCGTGTTCTCCCACTGAAAACATTGACACACTGTCAGACAAAGAAACATCCCAGATGGAACATCAGAAACTCAGCTCTCCTCTGAGTCTGAATGAAAAATCCCTTTATCTGTCTCTTCATCTTCCTGTCCAGATACAGACTCTTGGATCTCTTCATGAAATAAGGTATCCCTCTTTCTTTTCCCAGAAATCACCTTATAAGAAGGATTGATAGCCTAAATTAAATCCTGAGGCCCAGTAAACTACTCATGTCTTAGGAAATTTGAGGAGTATTAAATACATGTTTAGTTTTCTGTTTCTTTTTGGCAGGCAAACTGGGGCCAACAGTGCTATTACTGGCAGCAGCGGCTTCCCTAGGGGTGGGTATAACATTCTGACCAAACAAGAAGTCTTCATTGTTCCCTCTCCCAACACCAACAAGAGTGGCTATCTCCTTTCCACTAAGGGGACCCTCAACAGCCACTATGTACATGCCTAACCCCCAATCCATAGTAGCTGTAGTGCTGCACTAGAGTGATCTGGGGTAAAAGAAGAATGGCCTGAGGAACAAGTTATGGCCACCTCAGAGTCACCCACCTGTGGCTGGTCAAATTGTTAGCCTACTGTTGTTGCAAGGCTGTTGCCTAACTTGTTTATTTTTTAATTTTGTGGCTGGAAGAAGGACTGACCATGGGACCCTTAGTTTGTTCCATGGTCAAGCTAAAAATGGTGCCTCCCTCCTGGGGAAATCAAGCAGCAAAAGCCAGGAAAAGTTTCATGTCTTCTAAAATATTTTTTTCAAACAAAATTACAACAAAAAGCACTTTAAAACACTTTGCCAGCCCCAAAAAGTACAATAAACACAATTCCTCCAGGAAAAAAATGATTTTCAGAGTTTAAACAACTCTTAGACTGACAGAAAAAAGTGTACTCCAATTTAAAAGAACAGCTAGGTCTCATGACAGTCAATTAAAACGCAAACTCCTAGATTAAAAATAACTTTTCAAACAGGAAAATACAATAAAACAACGATTATTTGATGTGAAAGGTTTTCCCTAAATGGAACTTCTCTGCCCAGCAAAGCAACAGCACAAGTCAACTGTTATTCCCCAAAAGCCCATAGACGAGCACTCTTTTCAACAGCAGGAAAGCTCTGAAAGGCTTAGTGCCCAAGGCCGGGATTCACTAATCCTCCGTGTAAGACTAAATACGTCTTATGCAGAAACTGCAGCCTAAGAGGAAAATGTCAGTGCACCATGCATATTCATGAGGGCGCGCTGACTCAACTCTAAGGCTAACACGGAGCATGCAAAAGTGCAGGGGGCATGTTGGACTGCCGAGCCGTCAAAAATCCACACCCCTGCAAGTCCCTCAATCGGCAAATGTCAACTGGCATGAGCGTGTCCGCTCAAATGTGTACATACCCAACACTACACTCCCCCACATTCTAAACCCCTGTACAATCAGAAAATGTAAAACTTTTATTTTTTTTTTATTATTCCCAATATAGCTGCCCATATTTGCATGTGTTTGCGCGGGTTTGCCCATTGTATAGCTACAGTTAGCAGTTTAGACATCAAAGAGGATAATAAGAAACTTATATGCAAATTAAGCCAAATAGCAATAGCATAGTGGGAGAGCCTTCGCACAAAGAGAAGGCATTCCCGGTTCGAGTTCCACCACTCCCCTTTCTATTTTCTGTAGGAAATCTGTATAGAAAAATAATTCCTGACATTTATCTGTTAAATTTTAGTAAAAAGCATTGAAGTGCCCTATGTAGTAGTGAACGATATTTTATATATATATATATAAGAAGGTGAAATGGTTATGCATACTGATGAATGCATAAGTAACGTATCTTAAGCAATGTGAAGCACTGCTAAGCAAAGTTTAACAGTGGGTTATTGAAAATATTAGGTGGAAAGCCCAAAATAACATATAGAAAAGGGGATAACTTAAAAGCCCTACTTGAAAGAAGGAAGAAACCTAACCGGAATAGGGCACAGGGTACGTTTAAATATGGGTCATGTCAGCAATGTAGACACATATGTACATATAATAAAGTTATCATAAGGGAGAGGACCTACTACATTAATGGTAGATTTAATTGTGAAACTAAGAGTGTTGTTTATTCAGCTTGCTGTGACCAATGCGCTGCATTTTATATTGGCAAAACTGAGAGAAAAATAAAGCAACGCATATATGAACATCAATATGCTAGTAATAAAAGTGATTTAGCAAATGCATTAGCTAGGCACACTAAAGAGTATCCCAACCACAAGTTTAAATTTGCCATATTACAACAAAGACAAGTTGATGACAGAGGGGGACCTTGGCAATTACTTTTAGAAATAGATGAAATAATGTGGCAAATAAGAACTATGGCACATATTTTCCCAGGCCTCAATGAATATGTGTCCATTAAGAGCATATTGAAATTATTGGCCCTAAGAAGGTAAATACTTAGTCTCATATTTCAATTATAAATATTTTAAATTTAACATACCCGAGTTTAAGATAGTCACCATTGAGTGTTCTGTCCTATGTGTATGTTAATAAGAGGCTAATGCTAGTCATCCATTTTTCTTGTCACAATGATTAGGAGCTTTAAGGTATTTTAGTGTTTACGTTATATATATATTTATTATTTATATTTACTATACATATATATATTCTTTGCAATAAACATTCATGAATGGTTAAATACAATAAATGATGTTAATGAGACTATTTTTGACTTAACTAAGGGAACATTTGATTTAACAAGACTAGTTAACATTAAAATATTGTTTCTCAAAATGCACTTTATATTGGCATAGGAGTACGTAGAATAACCGTACAGCTAAGTTGCATTTACATGAGTGTAGCATTACCATTTTTCATGAATGGTCTAATATTTTATTATCATTATTTCAAGTAATGAAACTTAGCTTTCATTAAGGGAATATGCGATCTGATACAATCAGTTAGTTTGAAATAACTTGTTTTTAAATGGCTACCTCATAGTAGTATAGAAACAATATATAATAAATGAGGACTAGTATTAGTGTTTTTTCAACAATAGTATTAGTTTATATTAAATATCCATCCTGTATAGTTTATTTACTATTTAGTAGATGGTTTAATAGTCTTAAATTTCCTTTTTTTATCTTAAATAATTAAGGAAATGTAATGCTTCCGAAAATGTTATTTGAACTTTATAGGATGTTTATGGTGTACTAATAGTTTTAAATGTTTTTAATGTATTTTAGAGTTTTGCATAGAAACATTTATGGTCATAATTCTTGTTTTACCCATGAGCGGTACTCCGTTGATGGTTTTTTGCACACACATATCTTCGTGGACTTATGAAATGTTGTTTGACATTTTTCTTTAAGCTTAGATTTAGGGACTAATCTAATTGCTTAATTGGATTAAATTTTGTATAAAATGTTTGTTAATTAGTTGAACTGTTGTCTGAAGAAGGTGAGGCACTGACCCCACCGAAAGCGCTAATAAAATCTTTAATTCAACAACCTCCAGCTCTTCACTGGTTTTCACTAGTTCCTTTGTTTTTCCGGTTTGTTTTGTTTACTTTAAGCTAGGTCATTCGTGTTACACACACTCATTACGGTTTCTATTGAATAGTGTGAGTGAGGGTTTATGGCTGAGGTATATTTCAGACCTGTTCAAACGCAGCAAAGTCTGTCAATGATGGCTATTCATTATAGGTGTACAACAACCTTTGTGGATATGCATGCAGACCCCTTATTGCTGATGTGATCACCGAGGGATTCCAAAATACCTTTGGAAATGTGATTACCAAAGGAGAGATGACGTAACACTTGGCTGCATGTACACATCGGTACCTGTTCAACATGTTGGTGGCTACTATCTTTGTGGTACTGTGGGGATACTATGTTTTGTAAAGGTGGATGACTATGCTTTAGTTGGCTTATAGCTTTACAGCATGGGTTTGACAACAGGTATCTGTCTGTATGATACCCTTGTGGAGGATGTGTGTGTCATCTGGAAAATGCATTATAGGCCACAGTATGCATTTCCAGACATGAACGGACATATCCCTACTGTGATTTCTTGTACCTAAGAGAGCTATATGCCAAACAGGAGTGGTCTCAGGAATGGGTGCAGGTGAATACCACTGGTTACTGGCATAGTATAGTACCTGAAGGATCCAAATGTTACTGTGTGTCCTACATCTGTGTGTCAGTTGTCAAGACATCATCTAACGATTGTTTATGGTCAGGCTGTTGAGGTTATGTATACTACCAGAATGCAAAACAATGACAGATAGTAACAGTATCACGCACAGCACAGTGTCAAACCATGTCATACACACATGTGTACTCATGTTCCACAATGTGTGTGGTACAATGCATACTGGCCACCAATAGAAACTATGGAGTGTTACTGTGTAATACAGGGCATGTCACCCTGCCCATGTGTCCACTATGTATGTACATGCAGACAGTGCACCTCCACCATGTTCACAAATGTACACCTGCAAATCTGTGCTACACACATCTCACATGTACTGTCCACTCTCTAACACATGCTGCCAATACTACACACATCAGCCAAGTGGCACGTGGGCGGACAATACACTATTGGAACTAACACTGGTGTAAACAATACTACATTGACAATCATAGCTTTAATGCATCATGCCTGCTCAGCTACACCTTCAAGGATATCATTACACTTTACTGCTGACAACATGCTAACATTGCTATACTGCTATAAAGTCACCCTGTGCATCAGCACCATGGTAGCCGGTTCCTGCATCAATGTTACAGATGACAGGATGTGGCACAGGTTTCATCATATGCTGAGGGTGTGTTGTTGGTTTGCCAGAAGCCTACATTGAGCCATACAATCAAAATGTATGTGTGTGTGTGTGTGTGTGTGTGTGTGTGTGTGTGTGTGTGTGTGTGTGTGTGTGTGTGTGTGTGTGAGGGCCAAGAGTACTGCTATGGGCCAATGTTGATGTAATGTGTGTGGGTATGTGTTAGCCCTAGGTGTCTGGTTTATGTGTGTGTGTGTGTCTGCATGCACACAGTTCCACCATGTGGCTGCCATATACAGGGATTTGTGGGACAGCCACAGACTGTACCTGCCAGGCTTTACAGATCACCGTCTCTGGCCACGGATACAGTACCTGTGCCTGGCAGGTGTGCTACTGACAATATCAGGTACTAAGCCAGACTGGGTACTATCCTCAGAGATGGACAGAAGTACACTGGACCTAGGTCCCTGCTGGGACTGTCCAGAGCCACGTGCACATGGTCTTCTAGGATGGTCTATGGACAGCCCAACCTCAACATTGCTGTGGCTGGTACTGGCACTACGGGAGCGGCTGTGACTTAAGGGACATCCACGGCGACTGTCCCGCACTGTCCTGACACATGGACATGACATTGCAGAGGACATCTAATGTCTCACCCCAATGTCTATCAGTGACCTCAGTGTAATTATGGATGGCACCTGCTAGGTCACTGATACTGCCAATTACAGAGGTGTTATGTGCCCTCTGTGCCCTTAGTCCCTGTCTGGCGTACCGTTCCATATGTGCCTGTGCCTCCATGACAGCCTGGAACATGCGTGAGGTTGTAAGACCTGTGGCACATCTGCCAGGGGCAAGATGAGCAGCAGTGCTCCGACGAGAACCCCTGGACATCTGCCTATGTGGTGCCATTCCAGGCATCTGGGTATGGCTGCTGTGTTGGGATGCATGTGCCATAGATACCACACTGTCCTGGCCAATGCTGTCTGTACACTGTCCCTCAGCTAACGGCATTGGTGATGGATGTATTGGCAGTATGACTGTGTGCATGGATGGGGTGGACACTTGTGTACTGTTGATTGGTGGCCCAATGACAGACCCTGGCAAACATGCCTGTGCCTCAACACACCTATCCTCATTATCACTATTTGGCTCAGTGACATCAGGTTCCCTGCTGCAGTGAACCAGCCCAACCTCAGCACCTGTGAGAGGAAGACAGGAAACACACTTTACGACCAGTACATGATGTCGGAACAAATGCACACATGCACACATGCACACATGAACATATGAACAAATGTACACATGAACACATGCACACATGCACACATGCACACATGCACACATGTACACATGCACACATGCACACATACACACAAGCACACATGAACACAGGAACACATGCACACATGAACACATGAACACATGCACACATGCAAACATGCACACATGCACACATGCACACAAATACACACACACACACACGCACGCACGCACACACACACACACACACACACACACACACACACACACACACACACACATACACACACACCACCAGCAATCCAGAACATACTCAATAGTGGTTGATGGTGGGGTACAGTATCACAAGCCAAACAGTCAAATCACACGTGTCAGCATGCAGGACATGTGTTGCTCAACAGCATGCAATGCAAGTGTAGACAACCCTTGCTAATAATAGTATACATGGCTTTGATGCATGTGTGTTGTTGTTCAGTGATTGGCCTCACCCTGGAATGCAATGTGTGCATGGACACAACATTGCTGTGCAAGTATTTAAAGCTCTGCAATGTCCTGTGCACAATCACTCACAGGTATACATACCATGGCTGGATGTGTATCTGTGTGTCACATAGATATCCATTTCTGATTAGAGTGTCTGTGTCTTTAGCAGATAAGTGTGGACACAGGTTTAGCACATGCATGCTATGTATACACACAGGATGAGTGGTGCATGTATACATGATGGAATACCATTGCTCAACATAGCCATTGTACAGTGGTTAGGGTGAGTGTAGGACATATTGTGGACATGCCATGCTACAACACAACTGCAACATTAAACATCACACATACCCAATGTGTGTCATGTGACCTATACACTCAATAGCATTACAAGACATACATGTATCACTTTGTACAAATGGTGATTGCTATGCATATTGTGTATAGGTGCATATGTTTGCACATACACAACATTGAGGTGCATAGCAATGAATGCTATGTGTAGTACTGTGGTTACTGTAACTGGATGGGGTGTAGTACCATGAGCCATCATCATGCAGCATCATGTTGTCACTCAAGGCTACTAATGTGTGCCAGACTGGCACCTAGCATGCTCTACCTGAACTGCAGTACCATGACTACATTCACCATTTCACAGCCAGTTGTTACATGGGTTTCTAAGGTGCCCAATAGGGAGCATTGCCTAACATGAATGTGTTATGTGTTGAAGAGTGTTGCACAGCCCCATGATAGGCCTCTACCCCTCAGGTATATTATGCGTGCTGTGTGGATGACATTTGGGATACTGGAATGTGACCTTACAGCGGGTGTCTGAATATGCTATGTGTAGCATATTAACGTGTATTGCGTATGACAAAGTTGTGTATGTTGTGTGCATGTGTATCAACTCTGCCTATCCAATTTCTACTACAGTGTTGCCACAATTGTGTGGGATGCTCTGTGTATTGCATGTGTTTGAGGCAGCTACTCACGTTACTGAGATGTGCATAGTCTCACAGCAAACATGCACAGCATGCATTATGCGTAGGTGTGTTACTTGTCCATGGCCTACACATCACCTATGTCATGCACATTTAATTTGCAATATTAAACATAGAACACACTCACCAGCATGGGTCTGCTGCCTTGCTGCCACACCAGAGGGACCTACAAGGATATGAGACAGTTTGTCAGTGGCAACAACTGCAGCATTGCTACTGTGGGTTTGCAATCTTACAGTAGTACAGCGGTTGACAGTCACAGGCCTACAGATTATGTTCCAAATTATCAGTATTGCACAACACCAGGCTCCACATCATCTAACTACACAGTACACATCTCACATATGCATGATCTACCAATAGAGGTAACAGTAGTCAACAGATATGCCATTTTACCTGCATGCTCCTTGTCAACTCGCTGGGTGGCTCTGGCCTCCATGATGATACGTTTGCTGTTGTTGCTGTTGGCCAGGAGCCACCAGGCTCAGGAGCAGCTCCTCCACTATGGTGAGGGGGGGGATGGATGGCTACCCAACCACCTGTGGCAAGCTGTTGTCTATGGACATCAGACGCATGCTGCCGGACATGTCTAAGTAAATCATTGCAGTGATGGCGTACCTGCTCATAGGTCCGGTTATGCATGCCTATGTCATTTACCCTATGGACAACATCTTGCCACAGTGCAGTCCACTTATGCTGGTCCTGGCTGGTTCTTGAGAACAGCAGGGTGTAGTGCTGAACCAGGCTGGTTGTTATCTGTTCATCCTCTGCTAGGCTATAGGTAGGGTTGCGATGGTAAGCCATGACCCTGGAATACAATGAAACAATATGTGTGAGCAAGTCATGTGGCACACTTAACATTCTAAAGTACAGATATCACTGAACTGACATATATATAGCATCCTATTGGCTGTCAGAGGATACATACTTTCAATACCACATATCAGTGCTCAGCCCACAACTGCCTGACAGTGCCTGACACGCTCTTATTATCAAACCATGTTCTGCACAGCAACAAAGAGAAACCAGTATGTAAGACTATACAACAGTACATGGCACACTGTATGCAACACAATGCACCACCTAGCCACAGGAGGTATATATCAAGCTAATGCATAAAGAAATATGTCATCCATTGCAGTGATTGTAAAGTCCAATTATAGTATTACCAGTATACCACACTAGTTGTTGATGGCAAACCCCTGCCTAACATATGTGCACATTCGTTAATATAGGTGGCATACTGCTGTACTAGACTATACATGTTGCTAGATATGCTCTTATATCCTGTAACACACATATGACTGAGGGTATGTTACAGGCATACCCACACACACATCAGACATACATACAAGACACAAAGGTATGGCAATTCAGATGAGCTTTACCTGTGTACCATACAGTACTGTGTGTCAGTACTTACAAAACCTTATGCCTGAGGTATGTAATCTGTGAGGACTACAGGGAACACACAAAACAGTGGTTCCAAGCAATGTGGGCATACACCATACTGTGCTGTTTAGGCCTACAGCTTCAGGTAGTACTACAGTTCATACGGGATTTGGATTCACCAGCAGTACCAATCAATAAGCATACATGTACTGCTTTAACCTACAATGGCACACCCCAGTCGATACCAAAGGACTACGTCAGACCGTATGCCATAATGCTTTTCCTGCCTAGCAGTAGCATACACATCTTTTGCTGGGATCAGAGCTAGGACACAAAATACCATGACAGAAACAGGTTCCCACTAAGCTATCACACATATACAGAACTTTGACACATTCACCAACACATTCACCATCAAACTCAGTCAACCTCACATAGCAATTATTGCAACAAGTATATGTGGGCGTGTATCGGTTCATAGGTAGATAATAGGCTATTGGTCCTAGGGCCTATAGAAGCCTGGCCATATGCTACCCTGGCCTGTGACACACGTGAAATTTAATTTCACGTGCCCCTGTCAAGCAGAGCAACAGAGGTGATTCCCGGAGTGTATTTCCTATCCAATCATCAGGATTATTCATGACAACTGCTAACGAGGAGCTTTGTTTGCTATTGATAGGTGGTTTGTTCCAGAGTATGGGATGTCTCTGAGATAGGAATATATCCCTCCAGCATGTTCTGTTTATGGAGGTGACAAGGTTTAGGTCCCTAGAGCGTGTAGCTCATAGGGATTGTGATCTGTTTACGTGGAGCATGTCCAACAGCTCTGGGTTTGACATATCTTTGTATGTTAGGCAGAAGTCACCTCTGGGTAGGCGGTATGCGACACAGTCTAGCTGTGGTTTTGTAGGACAGCCTGCATAGGGCATCTGTTTGAGGCCAGTATTACTCTTTGTGTGGTATGTCTGTGGCCTTTCCAGTTGCTGTAGATGTCTTGTGAGGTACATACCAAATGGGGCATTGTACTCTATAATGGGTTTTATGAGTGATGAGTAGAGGGGAACACTGACCTATATTTCCCTGGATGACACACCTTATGTGATGAGGTGTGCCACGTAGACAGATTACATGACTAGTGTGGCACTGTGATTATCACAGGGGAGACTACTGTCCACCTGTGTCCCATGGTCTCTTATCACACTTGCGGTGTTAAGTAGACTACCACCTATGTGGTAGTTCATGGGTACAGAGTTTTTGCCAGAAGGGATGCCAATGCAGTTTCAACATTGAGCTTGAGTCCATGGCTTTGTCACCAGGCATTTATCGCAGTAACTATGACCCTGTCTCTCTCTCTCTCTCTCTATATATATATATATATATATATATATAGATATATATATATATATATATATATATATATATATATATATATATATCTACACATACATATAAACATAAATTGGTGTACATATAGATATACATATGGGCACATATACAGTCCACCTTTCATGATGGGAAAATCAATTATGCGAAGGTTGTGAGGTATACAGTTATGTAATAATATTGCAGAGTCTTGTGCGGAATGCATTGAAGGTGTTCTCAGACCATGTAGCTTTAGCAGGCCTCACTGGCTGCAACACTGCAAACCTGACAAATCATACCCACAGTGTTTAACCACCACATGTCATATACCAGCACTGTATGCTGTCTTGTTTGCCACACACTACAACCTACATAGAAATATGCACATAACAACCTTCACCAACATATATATGTCCACCCTTCACAAACAGTTGCAGTATGTCCCTTGCTCTATGCACATGTACAGATGCTTATATATCTGACACAGAAAGATCTCTCCATATGTGTGTGCCATACACACACACACAAGGTCCACATTGTTGTAAGTCCGTGGACCTCACGGCTGACCTGTTGGGCCTTGCTGCAACATGAACAGGTGTCACATGTGAGCACACAATAATATTAGAGGGTGTATATATAGCTGCAAATGCTAGATTAGCATACTAGCCTGGTACAGCAGTTGCCAATGCTAAGCTACACATTAATATGACTATCATGCATTTCTTATTCTGTCACATCAATGTTTATATAGCTGTATGCACTACTCCCCAAACAGCCATTGTACACGCTACTGTACAGAACACAGATAACATGGATCAGGTGTTTGACATTTAATGCTGAGCTACATATGTCACAGTTATATCCCACTGCACACAGCTACACACTGATTTGTCCATGGCACTAGTTATGCAGGACATCTGTGCATAAATACTTACTGCTGCCACATATGGCTGATTCAAAGTATGTAGAGTACTCTTCAAAAACATCTACTACATGCCAGTAAATACATATCTGTTACATACCTTTCCTTTGTATGTGTTTGTATTTTCAGTTCCGTGTGTCTTATTTTTTTCATTTATTTTTTTTGTTACTTTATTTATTTATTTTTTCTGTTGCTGTTGATGTTGATGTTGATGTAGATGTCTGTGTCTGTCTGTCACTCTCTCTGTCCATAACAGCAATGGAATGATTGCATGTGTGGACAGCAAGTACAGCCTGCTTTTATAGGTATCTGCACATGTGCATGTGATGGCCTGCGCACCAATTGGTGGCCACCATTTGGTAATTGCATGCAGCCTGCTGTGTGGTAATTGTAGTACTCATTGTCATAGCAACCCAGTGCTATAAATTGCTAAGTCAGGTAGGCGTAGCCCTTTCAGCTTTCCAAAGTGGGGCCCATGCTTGTTTACTGTGGACACCGTTGTGTAAGTCAGAAGGTTGGTATACTTCTTATATCTGAAGCTGTGGGTGTAGCCAGTGATTTGAATTTTGTACTCAGACCTGAATGATGCCACTTCCAGTGCACAGTTGTCAGTGTAGAATTGTACTCACCCCTACAAATGTTAATACAAGATACATGGGAGTATGTGGTTTCTTTTCTACTTATACAATTAGCTGCCATACATAAGTAGTTATTGAAATATATTCATTTGGCACATGAACTGTTTGTGAACTGTTATACTGTGAATATTAATGTACTCACTTCTGCACAGTTTCTGCTTTTTTATTGTTGACATTAGCACAGGATGCTCAAGAAAACTGGACAATTCCAGTACTGAGTATGCCTACCTACATCCTTGGTGGACCCTGAACACACAGGTATTTTGTACATTTGGGTGGGGATTGTCCTGCTATGATACTGTGTGGGGGTTGTAAAGTGCTGCTGTAACATTATTTACTGCTAGAATGGCTGGTTCTGTTATCACAGGCATGTAATGCAATTCCACAACTGCTGGTAAAGTTCCACAGAACAGGTTTTGTGTTATGGCATTCCTACCTTTCCTTTACATTCACTCATTCTGATGCATGATATATCTATTTCAGCAGCAATCTGCTGTATATCTACTGTGGCTTAGTGGTACTTCATGCAGTCTGGTGTGTCCAAGGTCCGGGGTTCGAGACTGACAGAGGTGTTTTATTTTGCTGCTGAGCAGAACAAGGGCCCTCACATGCAGGGTGACTAAGGCACTTTTAAGCAGTTGTAAGCAGGTTTGCATGGGTTTGCACAAAGCTTAGCAATGCTTAGCTAAGCACACACAAGCGCACACTCACGCAAACCCACTAACTACTGCTTAAAAGTGCTTGCTCCCACTAACCCCCGCGCTCATTTCTTTGAAAAAAAAGAAAATGGGGAGATAGGAAAGTGGTGAAAAGGGGCACAAAGAGGGAAAGACAATGGGGAAAACAGCTTGGGATGTGCAGGATGGGTGTAGGGAAGGTCCATAGCTGCCCATTTTTTAACATCAACAGCTATGCATATGCTAGAATTTTGGAGGGAAATATGAAACCTTCCACCCCTGAAAGAGGGGTGAGGACAACAAAGTATGTTGTACTGTCAATTAAATATCAGTTTATGTGTCCAGCGGACATGTGTGCAAAATGGGCAGCTATGTATGGGGCATAATTTTTTTTTTGGGTGCAGATTGCCCTTTTTTTCAGGTGAATGTGGAATGTGGGGTAGGGGAAGGGGGTATATATGGGGAGGTAGGTTGGGGAGGTAAACAGACAAGACAAACAATATGCATACAGGGGCGGAGTATGACACATGTGGTGGGTGAACACCATTGATGGGGAAGGGTGTTTGGAAATCGCAAGCCCATGAGCCCACAGATGGCAACAGTGGAACTGAGATCCCCACCCATGGGTAGTCACCACTGCACCTTCACAGCCCATAGGATGGCTGTGCTGGGGGCTGTGTAGGAGGGGCAGGCTCACCCGTGAGCCGCTCCACATATGCCTCAAGCTGGCATAGAGGATCAGCGACTGAATGCTCGATCTCCCTACGCACCACAGCCCAGACCGTTTGGAGGGTGATAGGTGACCCTCCTCTGGCCATGCTTGCATGGGGGGATGAGCCCCATCCCTGCAGTACTTCCACCTGAAGGTGGCACAGGGCCAACGGAGGAGGAGGTCCCGGGCTGGGCACTGGACCTGCTGGTGCCAGGTGCCATCGCCAGCTGAGGTGGGACAGGTGGGTCTGATGGGACTGGCCTTCCCATACATTCTATGTTTAGGAGGATTTAATGACAATATGGGTTGTTAATAGCCAACAGCATTCCAAATTAGTTGTAACAGCATGCAGTAGTATTCCCATTAACCCAACACACCAGAGTTCCAACAGTTGAACAGCAAGCATAAAACATGCATATATAGAACAACAGTGGACATTCCAACAGCACTCAAGATTGATTGGTGGCAACAGGCCACCAAGATTGTGGTATTTGAACAGGGCCATGCATCAAAGTAAATGCAGATATTTATGAACCAATAGGACATATGTCCCTACAAATGTTTTGAGATTAGACATACCCATTGACATGTGGAATTGCATTGTTTATGCACATACAGTAGGGTGTAAAAAGATACCTCCATTAACAACTTATATGTACTTATAGTTTACACTGCATTCCTATTGACTGCAGGTATATATCCCCTACATGTATTATTACACTTGGCAATGTCAGTTAAATTGTGAAATGGGTTTTGCTAGTTCTTTATATACCTGACCTGTATCTGACATACAGACTGTCCAGGATGCAGATGTTACTGCTACGTATTTATATATTTTATTTATATTTATATATCTACATATCTGGATGTGTTTAGGTGACATTATCAATTATATTTTAACAGCCCCCTACATTTCTAGCAGCACACTGACATTTCTGGGGAACCCAATAACAAGCTACTCATGTGCCAGATTAACCTATACATGCCAGCCATTAACCAACTGTTAGGACTGTATATATGCTTAACAGCTACTGGCACTCCCTTCATCCACTTTATATGGACCTACCCAAGTGTTGGTTGACAGCGCTTAATACAACAGTATTATTTCTATAATGCAAGAGTACAACAACATATCAATGAAAGTGACATGGACACACTCCAGAAATTATACCTTTATTAATTACATTGCACACTTTTCTAGAGGCTCTCTCATTTATTTGATATTACAGTGCATGCAGAATACTTATTCAAGATGTATTATACCTTTATTAATGGGTTACAACACTCTTTTCCATGCTGTCTCACTTATTTTATGTAACAATACATGCAGAATAATTACTAACCTGCCTGGTGGCGCAGCCTTAGCAGCCTATCTGTATAGGCTTGCTGATTCACAGCATGGACATCTGCAGCTGTGAAGTAAATGAAGTGATATTGAGACATATACCTATCCATAATATTGACTACAATAGCAATTCTTACATACTTCATTCCATGGCTACCTACTCAGTAGTGGGGCATTTTCCATCCCACGGGCCTCCTGTATCCACTGGTTCAGTCGGTCCTGCTTCTGTCTCTTCAGGTCCGAGTAGTGGTGTCTGACCTGCTCACCAGTCTGAGGGACACCTGTGGTACTGGTGAGATCATGTGCTAGACAGTTCCAGGCTTCCGCTTTGTATTCAGTGCCCTGGAACTGGCCCTGCAGGAGTCTGTCATCATGATTATGGATGAGGAGCCAACCCATCACTTTTGACTCCTCAATGCCCTACCATTGCACTCGAAAGTGAGAGCCCTCCCCAACAATAGCCATGCTGCCTGCAGATTGGAGCTACAACCAGTTATGGCAAGTATTCCCGCCTATGGGGCTTAAATATGCCTCATTTCCTGCACTTATTTGTGATTGGCCAGTTTTGAAAATCTCAGCTGAAAGCACACCTGCTTAGCACTGGGTAAACATTCATTAATATGTATGTGTATGTTGAAAGTACGTGCATATCAAAAGCTGTCATGGCTTAGTGGTTCAGTACTATAATTATGGTGCACAAAATCCCGGGTTTGAGGCCTGTCATTGCTTTTTATTTTACTTTTTTTTTTACTTTTACTATTTTACTTTTTTATTTTACTACTGGCCAGACTGGCTAGGAGGTGTGGCTGTATTTATTCAACTTAGCTCAACTTTGCTCAGGGTTGCTCTACGATGCTCTACAGTGCTCTATGTTGCCCGATGTTGCCCGACGTTGCTGACCAACCAACTCTTCCATTTTTGTTAAAATGGGTGACACACCTCGAGTAACATTCAGGAGAGGTAGGAATCTTAAAGATATACTTGAACAACAACGATGGGCTCACCCAAAAGTTCACGGGATGTTTAAATGTCAAAGTTGCAATTATTGTAAATTTGAAGACAATATACACTCAGTAATAGTGGGTGGTTTCCATATTAGATTAAAATCCAGGTTTAATTGCAACTTGAAGATGATGTTTATATAGCAACATGTCAGTGTTGCCCTGCATTTTATGTTGGCAAAACAGAGCGTAGACTCCAAGAAAGGATTTATGAACACCAGTATGCCATCAGTAAGAACAAGCAGGACAATGCTTTAGCAAAACATATCCAGTTCTATACTGACCATAGATTTAAATTTTCAGTTATAGATCAGGTGAATACAGACATAAGAGGTGGCCCAGCTCCCTTACAACTAGAAGAGTTGGAATTAACATGGCAGATTAAATTAAATGCCTATAACCATCCTGGGCTAAATGAAACATGCTCTATAAGTAGTATCCTTAAGTTAAAGAGCCTTAGGTGATGACGTTGTTTTTCAGTAGATAGTTGCCTGGTTTATTAAAAAACAGTATGTTTTTAAAAAAATAGTATGTTTTTAAACAGCATGTAATATGCATAGAGTATATTAGTTTGTTAGATTATGTTTATTTTATTTCCATTTTTATTTTTATTCTTATTGTCTTTGTTGTAAATAGGAATTGTGTGTATTTCTTATTGCATTGACGGTAGTACAGATTGTATTATTTCATTAGTGACAAATGTGTATGTAGGTCAGTTGCCTTTAAGAAAGTGGTTAAGCAATGTGTGAGCTGCGATTGGTCCAACAGCAACAGCTGTAACTACTTATATGCTTTTAAAAGTTAAAAATGGTTTCTGAAGAAGTTTGCTTATTTTAGCAAATGAAAAGTGCTTCAATAAATAGTTTTCTACTAAGTTTTCTTCAAGTCCTGGCTGGTTTGTGCTATTGATGTGCCGCTGTGACCATTTTTTTACTTGTTAGTGGTTTTAGTAATTTCAGTTTTCACATGTCCTATGTATGTCATACTGTACAGTTATGTATCAGGAACACATCTCTGTTCCCATATCATGTTACACAACAACCAGTTTGCTGTCTGGTTGCTTGAGAAGCATTGTACACTTGCAGGGCCAACATAATGTCAGCTAAGTTGAACAAGTCCCCACATCCACATCTTCACTGCAAGGAGTGCCTATAAACACTGGGTTTCAGGCGGTCATCCCCAAGGGTGTGGTAGCATGACCACAACTTTGCTGGACTTGCACAATGTCACATTTGTAGGTATGGTATTGCAACCAATCCTAATAACAGGATTATGGTCAATCCAAGGGCCACATGGCTAGCAAAGCATTGTATGGCAAACTATCAGGTGCTGTGTTACATTTGGGGATCTACATAAAGGTGACATGTTACATGTCACCATCTCTCATGGGACTGCCTAATGATGGTGTGCTGTGATGTACACAGAAGTATGACTGTATAGCTAATGGCACTATCAATGACTGCTGATGAGATGTGGAAAGTTTCCCCACCCCTCTACTTCTATGCCACATAAACACAATGTGTGACAGATGTGACTGCATTTTAAACCTTGATTCCATGCTGTTTCAAACAACAGTCAGTACATATGGCGATGAGTATTTTGCCAACATGCACAGCTCACCTCCTGCTCCACCCACCCACATCACACATACCTGCATGTGTGGAGCTCCTTACCAGACAAATTCCCAAACAACAGACACCTCAGAAAACCATATGCAAGCCCAGTACACATAATCATACTTCTGGAGACCACAGTGTACATAATAGTTCATGCATCACTGTCTCACCAGTCAAACACCTGAGGCAAAACACAGAATCAAATCTATTATTCATAGGTGATTACATCATGAAACACATTGATGTCCATGTCACCAGGCTACGTATGGGAAAGCTCACAATTTGCTGCCTATGAATTGACACAATACACCATGCCACACATTGACACAACTCAAGGAATATCAGGCAACATAATGATGACACCATAGTTCCTGCAGGTGTGTACAATGAGGGACATACATCACCGGGTTGTATGCAGACACATGACTGAGCTTAGACAGTCTGTGTCTCTCATGGGTACGTCCATAGATGTTAGCTGCATTTGGCCCTCACCTAGGATAATGGCTCAATACACATGGAGAGGGATGGACGTCAATAATTGCCTTAGTATTTGGTGTCATTGTAAGGTGATCCACTACATGTCCACCTGGGATGACTTGCTCAACAGACATCAATGCTTTTCCAGAGATGGTCTTCATCTCTCACCTCTGGGATGTTGAGTACTGACCAAGGCTGCTGACACCCTCACAGTGCATATTATAGGCACTGTCTGGAGGGAAAACTTTTCAATGAGAATGCCATCTTCATACATCACGGTTATGCTTACACACTGGAAATGGCAAAACTAAACCACACTCTGTGGAAGATGTCTCCACCTTGGAATATGCAGACATTTGTGCAGTCAAAGACACCTGGTTCAATGCTGAGGACAAAACCACAGCAAGACCAGACTACACATCTTTCCACATGTTAAGACCTCAAACTGACAGTGTGCAAGGTAATGCAGGTGGTGTATACATATTCATTAAGGATAGATACGCATCCACATTTGGTGAAACACTGTGATTTCCTGGAGACACTGTAGATGCTATTCACTGCTGGAAGGTCACCTAATCAAGCCATAGTCAACTACAAGAGCAACTCCAGGAATCCAGACACCCGCTGTGCTTATTTCAATATACTTGTGTCTATCAAGATATATCAGTACTGCATGGTTTGGGGTGACATTACATAACCACCAACTGTGTTGGTTAGTCATGCTGCAGCTCACTTGCCCAAAGGTTAGTCCACATCCTTAACTACAATGCTCTGGACCAGTGCTGTGACATCCCCACAAGGTGAGCCAATGTAGTGCATCATGTGTTTACCAATATGGATGACCACTGCAGCCCCCCACTGTGAGGTCCTCCCCGGTGAGATCTGACCACAGATTAGTCTCAATAAAGCTAAGTATCAAACTTAACCCACCCCCTTGCAGAAATACTGAAATATGCGTCAACAAAGAAATTTACTATCTCCTATGGGATGGTTTACATAGCTTGATTGCACCTCTCCCCTCAGATGGCACAGGCAAGTATGGAGATCTCTACATCTATGCTTTATGTAAGCAGCAGTGCAACTGCATAGACTCGGCTGTACCTGACAGGAGAAAAATGAGCTCCTCATGGCACAGAAAACCTAACTGGTGACAACTGCCATTAGCAGGTTGTACAAAAAGAGGTGGACATTGCTGTGTGATAGTTGGGGTGAGGGTGCCCCTCTAAAATGGAGACACACCTTCCTCAGCTAAAACAAGCACATAGTGTTGTTGTGATGTTGTGCAGAAGCAGTATGTGACAAAATTAGGCTCCCCTACAAAACAGAACCTCACAGCAGAGTATAGTTACATGTGTAACCTTAGAGGAAAGACCCAGATTGTTGGTGAACTCATACTTAATGTTACCACATATAATGAGTCCGTAGTTATAGATAACCTGTTGTCACACAGGTACTGCGTCAACTTTACTCCCCTGTTCCCCCCACATGTGCCACATGACATTACTACAACCTGCCCCATACTGCATCCTACATGGGATCCAACAAGGATTACTAACGCCATTGGGAACTCCTTGCAATCCTACTGTAACAACTGGCTGCATCCCAGCTGACTAGGCAAGGGCAGCTGTTATCCCCTTGCACAGAGGTGGTGCATCCACTGACCACTGGAACTATAGACCTATTTGCCTGAGTAGCCATATCTATAAGCCCATGGGGCAAATCATCGTGGAGCTGATCAGCAAATATATATGTAATCTACAAACAGTTGACTGTACACAGTTTGGATTTCTGAGTGGAAGATCATGTTAAACCTGGTGGACATGCCTGAAGGAGTCACCAAGGGCCTGAGTGAGGGATAATCAGGGCCTACAACACCCTGGACTTAGCCAAACCATGTAACTCTATCCCTCACTCAGATATCATTGACAAAAGCACCCACTTAGGCATCCATAGTAATATTATTATAGGGGTCACTAAGTGGCTCACTAAAATAACACATACTCAAAATAGGGGAATCCACCTGATATAGCTAATCTGTAAGCAGCAGTGTTCAACATGGCTCAGTCCTGTATCCTCTACTGCTTAGAATCCATTTAACTACGATTCAAGTGAAAAGTGAATATCTGTGGCTGACAACATTGGCTGATGCCTGCAAACTGTGAGTGGTCATAGAATCTGTGAGTTATGACAATATTCTACAAGAGGGTATTGATGAAGAAATGCCTGTTGACATACTAATGGCTGTAAACTCCATGCAAATATATATGTAGTATCATTTCCATCTGTAACACCTATGTTCTCAGTAAGTAGCACATCAGTAGCAACATCTGATGTACATACTCAGGGGTGATAGACCTGGGCACACAGGCCTGGCCATACAGGGTTACACCTAATGTACCTTAGATCACCATGTCTCCCAACTGGTAAGATGGGAATTATATGCCATAACTGAGGGTACAGTCACCCAAAATTGACATACTCATAACCTCCATGTACTCTTCTCACAGCATGCCAATATTTGAGTGCAATGGCCATTTGGTAATATACCTTTCCGAGCAGTACTGGCAATTGCACACAACACAATGGTCCCTCACAATGGAACTTCACGTCTTCAGTATCTGTTCAATGGGGATTGTCTGGAATCACTGTCATTGTAGCCTGCGGCATATAGACTACGAAGAGGTGATCTTTGCCTTGCATACAGGGCAATGTGTGACCCTGCTTGATTAGAAATACTGCATATCTGTAGGTGGCATGGTACACAGATTACTCAATGTAAGGACAACCTGGTATGTGACATTACTAATGCATGCTGGTGGAGGAGATCTGTCTATCAGACTTTAACACATCTTTGAAACAGAATCCTGCCTAATGGCAAACAGAGCACCTCATTGGGCCTCATCAGATGCCATGTGTATGACTGGCTGGACGACTGTCATTTCACCACAGGGCTTCTGCCCATGTCCCTTGTGGACAGGGGCAATATGTGCTGATTGTGTAAATAAGGGTAAAAACTTGGCTAGGATTGTGAGGGCTGTAGGCCATTAGGCTGCTAAAGTTCAAAAATCCTATGATTCCATAAGCTGATGTAAAGTGCTCTAACAGCCACACACACAAACCTGGCTACACTGAGGATAGCACTACTTCCAATTAATGTTTACAGAACATGGCACAGCACACACACAGTCCAAGTTAGCTGCAAGTAGATTTGAATACTTACCTATGTAATAGTCCACACTACAGATTGCAGTACATGATGCATGCACTACACCTCAAGTCTGCTATTACTACCTCTTTAGGACATCTTATACTTGATGACATCAGCAGACCTTGTTGTGGTCAGGCATGTGGAGGACCACATCACCTGGTACAACCAAAATACTGCAAACCCCTACCACTTTTTAAGTCATTGAGGTGATCATATTTAAGTCACACAGAGATACTCATGCGCACACTGAGTGGCCTGGAGTGTGATTAGAACCCCTAGCTATCTAGTCTAACATACTATGGATCACAGTAGCTATTGCACATACCACAGCTTAAGTCTGACATTAATATGCCAGTTGGTAGTTTTAAGGTATATGACATCAGCAGGCCTTGTAAAAGAGGGCAGTTTGGAGGCAGGTAACAACTTACAGGGCCAAATGGTGCAGCACTATTGCAGTTTGGAACTCAATGAGGGATTCAGTGCTACTCAATGAGGGATTCTTAGCTGTTTTTCAGGAAGATGGACATGTGCACACCAACACACAGAGTGCCCTGGAGTGAAACTAGAACCCCTGCCTATCTACTCTAACACACTATACATCACAGTACTTATCACATGCACCATGGCTTAAGTCTGTTTTATAAGTGACTGCAGGCAAACTACATGTGGATTACATAAACTTGGCTTGTGTTGAGCAGTGCCGGTGACCTGCAGAGTGATATTGCTTCTTCCTGTTATCTGTGTCTAATAGCCTAGCAGTCAGATAACTATTATTTATCCTAGCTATGTGGCTACAGTTGCCATTTGGGCCAAATGTGGCTGTTTGTATTTGGATGGGCAAGCCTGTGGTCAGAAACAAAGTGCCCTGTCAACATGTGTAGACAAAATTGTACATTACACTACCTTTTCACCTGTTGGCAAGGGCGCCGGCAGGTAGGTGCAAGGGGATGCACTTGCACCTCCCTGGAATGGGTTGGCCGAGAGATTAATTTTCTTTCAATTAAAAATATACATTGCTTCTTTAAGGGCATTCTTCTTTAAGAATGCCCTTTGCTTCCGAGTCTGTGTGACCAATGATTTATGTCTTCAACATCTGCACCTGCGCAGAATTTAAATTCCATAAGGCATTTGAAATGTGGACGAAGTTATAAGTGAGAGGTAGGTATGTGCAGCTATGTGTTTAATTGTTTAAGAGAGGTGTGTGTGTGTGTGTGTGTGTGTGTGTGTGTGTGTGTGTGTGTGTGTGTGTGTGTGTGTGTGTGTGTGTGTATAAGAAATAGGTAGGGGTGTGTACATATAGGAAGTAGGTAGGTAAGGATGTGTATGAGTGTATGTAAGAAGTAGGTAGGTATAGGTGTGTGTGTGTGTGTGTGTGTGTGTGTGTGTGTGTGTGTGTGTGTGTGTGTGTGTGTGTGTGTGTGTGTGTGTGTGTATGTAAGTGGGAGGTAGAGGTGTGTGTGTGTGTGTGTGTGTGTGTGTGTGTGTGTGTGTGTGTGTGTGTGTGTGTGTGTGTGTGTGTGTGTGTGTGTGTGTGTGTGTGTGTGTGTGTGTGTGTGTGTGTGTGTGTGTGTTTGTGTGTAAGAGGGGGTACGAGTGTTTTGTAAATGTCTGTTCTGGTAATCGCTAGTCTGTGGCTTCAACTTCTGCTACCCAGTTCACGTAAACGTTTGCTAGAAAACAACCCCCCCCAAAAAAAAAGAGATGTTAGCAGTGATACTAGTATTTAATATTTATAATTAAAAAGTGTGCCTTTCAGGATGTGTGCATTAAAAATATTAGATGTTCAGAAAGAGGGGATTTTTGTATGATTAGAAGATCTTGAGGTTACATTTCACATAGTTATTGAAAAAATGTCTCATAAATGGGTCAAATTTTATGTTGAACATTAGTAAATCTAGAAGAAAAATGGAACATGGCTAAATATGAGTGCAAAAATCATAGCAGTGGAGGTATGATTAAAGTCTACTTAGAACACAAAGATGTGCTATGCAGTCTGAAAAGGAAAGCTCGGCCGCTATCACCGGGGCTGCTATAATAAGGAAGTATCAAAAATAATTGCAGAGATTTGAGTTTTAGACTTCATATCCTTAGAAAATACATACTAATGCAAACCTTGTTGTTCTATCCACTTTCTAAGGAGGTAGTGGAATGTATGTGTGTGTCATACCTTTCAACTGTACAGATTTTCACAGAATGTCCAGATTTTTTGCCTTATATTTTTGGTCTGTTAATCAAAAATGAAATGAGCTAAGGATTAAAGTTACTAAATAATGACATGTATTTGAGTTTCAGACTTCATGTTTTATTTATTTATTTAGTTATTTATTACATTTGTTGACCGGGAAATTCTGACTGGACACAGGTCCTTTTTCAGCGGAGGCCCGGGGAGAAAAGCTCCAACAAGTACAAAGTTAGAGAGATGTGGAATAGAGGAATTTTACACTATAATGTTACACTAGTAGATGATCTATCATTAATCAACATGTAGTTCAGATTACACAGTACAGTAGTAAGAACAAAAAGTAGACACATTATACTTAAGGGGTTAGGCTGATAATAGGATAAGAGTGTTTGGGAGGTGTGTTAGTCAGGGTTTGGGCAAGGGCAGAGCCAGTGCATTTTTAGGTGAGACTTGAGAGTGGCTTTGAATAGACTGCTGGAAGGTAGTTTGGTTATTGAGAGGGGGTTATTCCATAGTTTGGAAACAGCATAAAAGAAAAGGGCATTACGTACTGAGTTTTTGGGTTTAGTGGTAAGAAGTAGATTTCTGCTATTGGACTGTAGGGGTCTTGAAGAAGTATAGGGTTGTAGTAAGTTTTGAAGTGATAGGATATTGTGGGGGTGGTTTATTAGTTTGTGGGCAAATGAGAGTAGATTCAGATGAAGAAGTTGTGGGAGTTCAAGCCAATCTAATTCCCTACGTGAGTTGCAGTGGTGGCTGCGGTAGGATGCTCCTGTTGCAAACTTTGCAATTTTATTGTAGCATGATTCTAGTCTGTTTTGGTCACTCTGTCTAAGGTTGGTAAGTATGGGTGAGGCATAGAGTAAGGTGGAGATTAGTTGGGAGTTGGCAGTAGCAGTCCTGGCTGTGTTGGTTAGATATTGTTTGTTTCTATATAGTGTCCTGAACCTTTTATGAACTTTTTTATGGTGAGAGATATGTGGAGGTCAAATTTGAGTTTGTTGTCTACTTCAACACCTAGAAGTTTTGTGTGGTCAGATGGGGAGATGATCGTGTTGTTCTTGGCATGAATACTGATGAGGGTGGAGGACTGTATAGATTATGAGGGTTGAAAGATAGAGTTTGTTTTTTTTTTTTTGGATTGAGCAAAGTTGGGCATTGGAAAGCCAGGTTTCTACAGATGTGAAATATTCTTGTGTGATATTTTGGAGTTCTGGCAAAGTGGGGGCAGAGCAGGTGAGAGTGGAGTCATCTGCATATTGTATGAGAGTGGCTTGTTTGGTGGAGGCATGAAGGTTGTTGATGAATAGGGAGAATAGTAGTGGGCCAAGGATAGAGGCTTGGGGAACCCCGAGAGAGACAGGAAGACAAGATAAGAGCTGATCATGCCAAATCACAGATTGATGTCAGCCTGAGAGATAGCTGTGGAACCAGCTGGTGACAGAGTGGGAAAAGGAGAGATTAATGAGGACAGAGAGAAGGATTTTGTGAGATAGCATATCAAAAGCTTTTGATAGGTCCAGAAATATAGCAGAAGAGTATAGACCATTGTTGTTATGGTGCAGGATTATGTCAGTGAAGGAAAGTAGGGAGGTGGTGGTGCTGTGAAATGCCCTGAAGCCATGCTGGCTTTTGGGGAGGAGATTGTTAGTTAATAGATAGTTTAGCACCTGAGAGTTTATACATTTCTCAAGAATCTTGGAGAGTGGGGAAGGATGGTGATTGGGCGGTAGTTGGAAAGGTCAGTGGAGGACCCCCCTTTGCTTAGGGGAATGATGTGAGAGATCTTCCACAGAGTGTGCATGTAGCTTTCTGATATGGAGTGGTTTATTAATATGGAAATTGGATAGGCTAGTGTGTCCGCAGCTATTTTTAGGTAATTTGCAGGTAGGTTGTCTGCAGCGAGTTTAGTGGGCTTTAGTTTTAACAGAAGTTTTTTTATATGGGAGGTGGATACTGTGGAGAGGGTGGAGGAGGGGGGTGGGGGGCTAGAGTTGTGTGCAGGGCTGGGGGGTGAGGAGGGTTGTTTGGCTAGAGATAGAATGGTTTGAGTGAAGTATGCATTGAAAGAGTTAGCTATACTGCTGGAGGAGGAGGGGATGGTAGTTGGGGGAGTGCCACATTTACCTGGGTGGAGTACGGAGTTTATTGTGGACCAGAAATGTTTGGGATTGTGATGGGAGGAGTTTAAGGTGGACTGATATTAAAGGGCTTTATCTGTTTTTGTTAGCTTTTTTACCTTGTTACACAATTCAAGGAAGGATTGTCTAGCAGAGTATGTTTTGGTATGGCCCAATTGTTCCCATGCTTTGTTCCTGATTTTTATAAGTTGGCGGGTGTTTTTTTGTAACCAGGGCGATGGTCTTGACTCTGGCACATCTTAGGGGAGCATGAGTGTTTAGGAATTTGAGGATGGTGGAATTGAAGAAGTGTAGGGCTTCATCGAGGTTGAGGTGTTTCCTTTAGAAAATGCATTCTAACACAATCCTGTTAATATAGCAACTTTCTAAATGAGTCCCTAGTTTTGGGCTTTTGTCCCCAACATTATAACAGGCTTTGTCCAGATTTCTTGTGCTATGAGATTGAGAGGTATAGTGTGTGTGTGTGTGTGTGTGTGTGTGTGTGTGTGTGTGTGTGTGTGTGTGTGTGTGTGTGTGTGTGTGTGTGTGTGTGTGTGTGTGTGTGTGTGTATGTATAAGAGGGAGGTAGCCTACCCCTCAGTTGTCCAGGTTTTTGCAGAATGTCCAGATTTTTGCCTCATATTCCTCCTAAAAAGGATTACAGTTGCTAAATAATAACAGGGATTTGAGTTTTAGATATATGCTTTAGAAAAATGCACACTAACACAAATCCTGTTATTTTAGCAATGTTCTAAGTTCATGAGGGTGATATTTATAATCTGTCCCTATTTAGGCTTTGTCTATATTTCTTGTACTAAAAGACTGAAATTTGTATGAGTGTGTGTGTGTGTGTGTGTGTGTGTGTGTGTGTGTGTGTGTGTGTGTGTGTGTGTGTGTGTGTGTGTGTGTGTGTGTATGTGTGTGTGTGTGTGTGTGTGTGTGTGTGTGTGTGTGTGTGTGTGTGTGAGAGAGAGAGAGAGAGAGAGTGAAATACCCTAGCTATAGTTAGCAGGTAAACTTTATTTTCAAGTGGATTTTCAAGGAATTGTGAGCTTCAACTGAAGAAAAGTTTACTGCTGCTCATGATAAGTCTGCATAAAATGTGCAACTGTTTTGTTTGGCAAATGGTATTACTATTGTGGTATCAACCTTTAAAGTGCTGTTAGTAGCACAGCAGGTAGCATACTTGCATCTTGATTTAGTGGTTGTAAGTTCTACTCCCAGAGCGTGTATAGCTATATTTTAAGGTGGTGGGAGTCTTGAGTATGTCCTCCTTTGGATGAGATGCCTAGCAACTGTGAACCTGTTTTTCAGCTTGCCACCAATTCCCTATTGCAATATACATACCAGCTTACAATTTTTTTAATGTAACATAGGCAATTTATTATTTAAGGGTAGCAGACACTGAATTTGTAGATGAAACATGGCATTCTAGCTTCTATACATCGATGGAAAGTGTGGCGTCTTCAGCGGAAGAGCGAGAAGAAGAAGAACCATTTCCTGGTTGTCCTGCAGCTCAACAAGGGGGATCATTTCAAAGAAGTTTTTGTGGGCCAGTCAACAATATGGGAACCAAAAAGAGAACATGGTTTGGACATGGGGGTAATAGGGAACCGAACCATGGACCCTACAGTAAATGAGGAAAATGGACGTACTAGTCAGGTATGGTCTGATGGTTTAGACCCCTATGTTGTTAATCTTTCAGGATATGTTTTTAATGATAATCAAATGGCCACGATGAATAGGGGTTTAAAATTTATCTCCACGGTCATTCCTAGATTATATGAACTCAAAAGTGAAATTTTTAAACTTGTTCGAAAAATGCATATTAAGGAATATTTTTTTGAAATTAAAATTTTTGAAAGTGTTGCACTAAATGAAGCTAGTGATTCAGAATCTAATGAAAGTTTGTATTCTTGTAACTCTGATATGGACACAAATGCTTATAGTAAATTAGATACTTCTAATATTAAGGTTAATAGTAATTTCATGCCACCTAATAAGAATGACAATATTTTGCGCTTTAATACAGCAGTAAATGTGACCTTAGAAAAGGAGTTAAATGAATTGAACCAGAAAGCCATAATGTATAATATGACCAAACAAGAATGGAATAGTCTAAAACAACTAAGTGAGCAACATAACTTGGTGTTTCTGCCCTCTGATAAAGGGGGCAAGTTGGTAAACATGAGGAATCATGACTACTACAAAATGTGTATGGAACATTTAAATAATACTGAAGTATATTATCAAGTGCAAGAAACAAGATATATGCAGGCTATGCATGAATATGAATGTTTGATGCAAAAAGGGCTATGTTTAAATTACTTTACTAAAACAGATGTTTATGATGAGTTTACTAGCAAAGATAGTGTAATTGCTACATTTTATTGTGTTCCTAGGATACACAAAAGCCGTGTCCATCCACCAGGATGATCGATTGTGTCAGCCTCAGGTTATTTTATACATCAAATAGGCCATTTTTTACATAGATGTTTGGCTAAATATGTGATAAAATTACTGGCATATATTAAGGATTCAATGGATTTGCTAAAGAAATTATCACAAATAACCTGGTCATCAGATATGTATTTTGTGGTGATAGATGTCACAAGTTTATATACCAGTATACAACATCACTTTGGCATGGAGGCTCTTAGCTATTTTATGGGAGATACTCCTCAAACTGAATTTATAAAAGAATTAATTCATTTCTGCTTGGTCAATAATATCTTTGAATTTGATGGCAAGCTGTATCAGCAGTTACAGGGTACAGCGATGGGGGTGGCTTTCGCCCCAATGTATGCTAACCTCTTTATGGGGCTGGTTGAATACAGCCACATTTATAGAAGTTCATTTTATAATCAGTTTGTTACAAATTACTCTAGATATATAGATGATTTGATATTTATTTGTAATGGTGGAAGAAATGAAGTAACACATTTTATTGATTATTTGTATAACAGTAGATTTTTGATCAAATATGATGGTTTGCAAGAAGGAAATATAGTTAATTATTTAGATCTGACGCTGGAAGGGACAAGTGAGGGGAATATTATAACTCAAATATTTAGAAAATTTGACAAGCCAAGTCATATATTTTATGCTAATAGTTGTCATCCTGTACATACAGTACAATCACTCCCATATGGTGAAAGAAGAATTAAGAGGCTATTCACAGATGTAGAAGAGGCTAAAAAAGAAGCCTTTGAAGTTAGTGATATGTTCATTAAAAGAGGCTATTCTGAACAATTGGTTCTAGAGAGCTATAATAAAGTGTTTGGACAGAAAATAATGAGACATAATAATAGATATAGAAAGGAATTAAGGACTAATAATGAAAAAGAATGGGATTTAGAACAAATTATAGTATTTGTGTCGAAACACAATATCTTCTCAAATGAATTGCAAAAAATGCTTGTTGGCTTCTGGAATATAATAAAGAGAGACACTCCTTCACTTAAGAATTTACAACTTAAAATTTCCTATAAAATAGGAAGGAATCTTAAAGATTTCTTGGTACATAGTATCTATAAGAGACCAAATGAAGTAATAAGAAATCTAAGTTTGGATATAGGTACTAAACCATGTGGCAAATGTTCAGTATGTCAATATATAACTAAAACTTTTGAAGAAATAAATGATAAAAAATGTCAAATGAAAGGCAGCTTTACATGTAAAAGCGTAGGTGTGATCTTTGCTATCAGATGCGAATGCAATAAATTCTATGTGGGAGAAACGAAAAGAAGTTTAGCTGAATGAGTTAAAGAACACATAAGAAATATAAAAAAATAATAAAATAGTCAGTCCTGGGAGAACATAGTAATGTTGAACATGGAGGGGTTCCTTTAAAATTTAAAGTTACAGTGTTCAAACAAATTAACTCTAATTATGCTAGTGAAAATAGGGTAAAATATCTTTTGAGAAAGAATCCATTTTTATTTTAAAATATAATACGTTACAACCCATCGGTTTAAATAGGGAATATAACTGGAAGAGTTTTATGTAGTGCTCATGTATTATTGTTTTTTAACATTTGTTATTTAGTTTATAATGTGAAATGTTGTTCTTATTGATTGGAATACTAATGAATTATTTATTTAATTGAATAATTGGTACTGTATATAAATGTTAGGTTTAGTTTAATTCACTACTTTGTAAAGACTGTTTGGCCGAGGTGCTACGAGGTTATATTGTGAGGTTATATTGATTTTTGTGCTGTTACAGCTATATGCAATTGTCATAATACCAACTGCTATTTTAGTTTGTTGGTCTACTAATTTGTGGATTTTCTTCATTGCTACTGCTTATCAACTTCTGCAGTCGCTGAATAAACTACACTTTTGTTATTTATTCTAAGAAGTGGAGTTCCTGGCATTTTGTGGTCTTTATATATTATAACAGGCTTTGTCCAGATTTCTTGTGCTATGAGATTGAGAGATATGGTGTGTGTGTGTGTGTGTGTGTGTGTGTGTGTGTGTGTGTGTGTGTGTGTGTGTGTGTGTGTGTGTGTGTGTGTGTGTATGTATAAGAGAGAGGTAGCATACCCCTCAGCTGTCCAGGTTTTTGAAGAATGTCCAGATTTTTGCCTCATATTCCTCCTGAAAAGGATTACAGTTGCTAAATAATAATGGAGATTTGAGTTTTAGATATCATACCCTTTAGAAAAATGCATAATAACACAAATCCTATTATTTTAGCAATTTTCTAAGTTCATGAGGGTGATATTTATAATCTGTCCCTATTTAGGCTTTGTCCAGATTTCTTACACTAAAAGATTGAAATGTGTGTGTGTGTGTGTGTGTGTGTGTGTGTGTGTGTGTGTGTGTATGT